>NC_053424.1:115359745-115436843 GCF_007990345.1 Gossypium hirsutum | reverse complement strand
TTTGCTCACTTCCTTCGGTAGTAGGCACAATCACATTGTAGTTTGTCTCAGGGTCAGGCACAATTCCCTAATAGGCAAATGACTCGACTTGGGCAGGCTCAATGCTGAGCCCAGGGTTTGTTATACTACTATTGTTCATTATTTACTTTACGATCTTAAGTTGATCTATATTTTCAGAAAATTATTCATTAGTTAATTTCAGTTGTTTTTAGTTTCTTATCTTACAGTTTCAGAAAATATAATCACTAATTATTTTAGTTTAAGTCTTTAGAAATACACTCCTAGTGTTTAGGGTTATATTTATCAAGTCTTGGACTTGTTTTTCTTTAAAGAAAATCATTTTAAAAAATTTTGTGGCTTGTTTTTCCCAAAATACCCTATGAATGCATGCAGACCCTTTTAAAACTTCGGCCGAGTTTGAACTAGATTTAATACCATTAAATGTAACCTCCCTAACTCAGCTTAGACTTTATGGCCAGATTATGAAGACTGCATTGGCCACCAAAATGACTAAGTAATTACGATACTTTTGAAACCTTAAATGAACTCATTTTAGAGAAAAAAAAGTATGGCTGTACTTTGAGTTTGTTTAAAAACATTCAATTTATTAGGTCTTCTGTATTTAAGATTCATTTTAGTGGTTGAAAGTGTTGTTTTAGAAAAATTGTTTTGTTTGTCGATCTGCTTTGTAAAACTCGATGTTACTAATGCAACGAAAAAACCATTATTCATGTCCTTAGGATCTAGTTGCCTTATTGATTTTTTTTTCAAAAATGATTTCTTTACAATGCAGTGGAAATTGGTGAGCAATGTCAAATTTTATTTAAGCTAGATATCATGTATTTCCCTATTATTATGCTTAAGTATCATGCTGCAAAACCCCGAATAAAATATCCAGCCAAAACCAAAATTAAATTACAAACCAAACCAATATAGACTTATGTTATTTATTTAAAAAAGTCTGATGTCTGGGCAACGCTCTGTATGCCGAGGTCGGCCTAGTTTAGTTTTACCTGAAAAAGTTAAACACAGTTAGGAGTGAGCTTATGAAAGTCAGTGTGAGTCAAACAAGTTATTTACATAGATATTGGTTCAATTATAGTAAATTATAGAATCATCAATACAGTAACTATAACAACTTGGCAATTCATCAATCAGTGCATCAATAAAAGTTCATAGCAATTAACGAATCAATGTATGAGCATGGTATGATGCAAATGATGCAATGCAAAGGTTCCTACCTTATCATTCGCTACATACCACGAGTTCCCCCGAACCTGTCTACTGAAGACCAAATAGTGCGAGCTGAAGCTCGATGTGGATAAACCATCTATACATTAGTGCAAATAAACTGTAATATATATGTAGACAAGCTACAAGTATTGTGGACAGGCACTAGTATTGGTAATGCAGATAAATGGCTAATAGTGTGGACAAGCTACCAATAATGCAATCAAATCGTCATTCTCCTCGGTAATCCCAATGTTGTGCACTGACATAATATGCGGGCTTTAACTATTGTCAGTACTCCACGAAACTCCTCCATAAACCATAATAACCCACCCATGCAGATGCAAAATGGCATACAATTAGTGAGCAAACCATGCTATCATTTTCATCTCAATACATGGCATGCTTAACATGCATATCAATAGTCAGTGTCGGTATATGCCTAGCATACTTTTCATTTATAGTAACAGTAGCATGCATACATGCTTTCCATACAGTCCTTTTCACATAAGGTATGTAATTTTAAATAAATACAAACTCAGTATCATACATGGCATTTTACATGCACATCAATCAGTGTCTCAAATTCAACATGCTATACATGCATACAATTCACATATTTTCAATAGAACTTAGCAAACAAAGATTTTATATACCAAATACACTATCAAAAAATTACAGCACAAAGGCATAAATCACATTAAGCTCATACACATCATAATCGGTCCCAACAACACTTATAGCAATCAGCTTTCAATTAGAGTACGTACTAGCTTGACACCTCTTTTATTAGCAATTACGCCATTCAGCCATTCAATAACCAGCAAGAAAATTTTCATTTAAACATATTTTATACAAATTTTAGACTAATTAAACAAAGGAAAAGACCCACACGTCAATTCGCAAGTCCCTAGCACTAATCTGCACGTTTGCACTACCACACTTAAACCTTAAACGTGCCTAAAACTAAATTGTAGCATTTAACGCGTAAAATACTATTAAAACTAGCCTTGAACACCCCAAGGGTTTGGCCAAATCAGTGTTACACCAAAAAAATTTTAGATCCAAATCGTCACGGTAACTTACATTGATTTGATGTGAAACAAGGGCACGAATGAAATTTGACTTTACTGTTGATTCGGGACATTCAAATAAGTACCTAAGATTGAAAGAATACTTAAAAATCAGTAACTAAAAATCATGTTAAGGCATCAGAGCATTCGACCATGGCAACAACTATAAGTGAAATCAAAACAATGCAAGATCTCGCATAGAACAGCACTTACACTACCCGATAACTAGATCTGATATGTCAGATGAATAGGATTGTAACAACTCGATTTAGACCCTATTTGGAAAGGTGGTTTCGAGAACATGAATTCGTATTTAAAATTATCTTTTGTGTTTATTATGAGTGGATTAATATCCGTGAAATTTTCGTGTTTTAATTTTATCGTTTGAGTGCCTGATTTAATAAAAGGGCTTAATCGCGTAAAGTGAAAAGTTAATAGTTAAATATGAAGTACTTAATTGAACTTGTCTTATTAATATGGAGCACTTATAATGTAATTAGTCCATTGGAGTTAGTGATGGACTGTAGTGACCTTATATTATATAGTTTTATTATTATTAATAAAGGTTAAAAAGGTAAAATGTTAAATAATATATGTTATAATAAAACAAAAATTAAAAGCCATTGTGTTCATATTTTTTTGTGCTGACTGAATAACAAAAATAAAGAAATAAAAAAAGAATTTAAGTTTCGGCCAAAGACTAGCTTGATTAGGGTATGTAACTAGCTCGGTTTTTATAATTTTTATGTTTTTGATATCGTTGCAGTGTAATGTACAAAGCCCATGCTTGAATTTATGATTTTTATGAATATTTTGAGTTATTCCATTGATGAATAATTGGTTTTTGTGATGTTATTGATGAAATATGAAAGATATGTTTTGGATTAACATGTTTTGTATTGGAATTTTTGATGATTTTGAGTAATTAGGACTAAATTGAAAAAATAATAAATTGAGGGACTAAAATGTGAAATAAATTAAATGTATGGACTTTTATGAACACAAGGAACATTTGGCCTAAGCATGGTGTGTGCAAATTTTGCATGTTTTGTGTTTTGTGCAATTTGGACTAAATTGTAAAAAGTGTGAAATGTCAGGAGTAAAATGGTAATTTTCCCATTTATGTGTTCTTGGGCTATAATGAGTGAAAATATGTTTGAATGAGTTTAATTTGAATATGTTTAGATCAAGAACCAAAGAAATCAGATTTAGATCGGGGGAAACCAAAGTTGTTGATTAGCTGTCCCGTTCCAATTCTCGTTGTCCGATGTAAGTTTATAAGCAAATAAATGTTGTTAATTTTGAATATATGTGAATTTAAAATGCCGAATTGAATTTTATTAGTATATATATATGATGGTCGAATGGTTATAAACATGGGAGCAATGTGTATAAGTTCGTTTCAACCGAGTTACGATGTCCAAAAGCCCCGTATGAACCTTAGGAATAGCTAGGATACATATGTCATGACATAGGATTTATGATATGTGTTCTCATGTAAGACCACTTCTGGGACGTTGGCATCGATATATGTGGTTACGTGTAAGACCATGTCTGGGACATTGGCATCATATTTGATTCGTGTAAGACCCTGTCTGGGACAGTGGCATCGATATGTGATAGCATGTAAGACCACGTTTGGGACGTTGGCATTGTACGATATATGTGATTATCTGAGTATCCTATTATATTCCGAATGGTTCAACGGGCAATGATAATTTCGATTGAAAATGTAAAACGAGCTAAAGTGATCAGGTATGTGATAGCTTATTACCTATTTGAAATAAGGTAAGTAGGTTACTTGATATGTGTTGCAAATCATGTATGATATAAATGAAAAATGTAGGAGCATATGGAAAGTATATTCGGCCTTTTGATTATATAATGTGAATATTTATGAAATGATTCACTAATTTATGTATATGAGTTTATGGATATTCGATTATAAAATGGTACTATGGTTTTGAAATTGAATGTTATTTTGATAATAGAAACATGTATATTCGGCCAAGGTATAGTTTGTTTTATGGAAGTATATGTTATATATGAAATCTTGATCTTGAAAATAAATGTGATTATGATAGCATAAATTAGTTTGGTTAAGTTGAGTTGATATTAACATTGAATTATTTATTTGCTTATGACTTACTAAGGTATAATAGCTTACTGTGTGTGTTTATGTTTGCCTCTGTTTTATAGATTTTGAAGTCTAGATATGAGCTCGGGGATTGTCAGCAAGTCTATCACACTATCGACTGTTTTTGGTACATTATAAGTTTAAACTTGATATTATGGCATGTATAAGCTAGGTTATGTTTGGTTAAGTTTGAAGTTGTGTATATCTTAAGCCATGCGAAATCGCTAATATGCTATGAGAGAATATGAAACTTTAGTCAAGTTTATATGTGTTTTATGTATTGAGAATGGTTGGTGATTTTGGATGTGGTTTGATTGAGTCGGCATGGTATATACATAAGTAAGTTTGGTTGATTTAGCTATGGTTCATGTTAAGATAAAATATACATGTGAACTTGGTTGTTATGTTTGGTTAAGGTGTTATATGTGATTTGGCATTAAAGGTTATTTGGTTATATCCGAACATGGTAAGAGTTTTTTTTATATGTTTATTATATGGTATGTAAGTTTTGTGTTTTGGATATATATCTATATTTGGTTAATGACTAATTGTTGAAAAGTATAATTTGTAATATGAATTGGTTTGGAAATTGTTTATAATGTACTTGTGTATTTGGTTATATGTTGAAAATATATGTGATGTGTAACATCCCGAAATAGGGCCTAGTCAGAATAGTGGTCTTGGGACAACAAATATGGCATCAAAATATTTATTTTATGGTTATTATGAGGCCTAGAATATTAGTATATGCATGTGTTAAAGTTTCATGAAGAAATTCTAAGTATAAGATGTCCAATTGGAAATTAGGGACTAAATTGAATAAATTGAAAACTTGGTTTCTAGAAGAAATTTGTATGAAATTGCTTTAGATTATGAATTAGAAGGTCTTGGAGAGCAATTTTCCCAAATTCTAAATTTTTGGACAAAAATGGGCTTGCATGGATAAAATTTTAAAGAAAGGGCATAAGGGCATTTTGGTCATTAGGCATTTTAATGAAATAAAAAAAGAAAAATGGAGCAAAAATATGCTCATCTTCTTCCCATAGCTGCCGAAATTTGGAGGACACCATAGCTAGGGTTTCTTCAATTTTCAAGCTCAATAGTAAGTGCTCCCAAGCCCCGTTTTTCATGTTCTTGGTATTTTTGAAATCCCAGTAACTTGATCTCTCCATTTCTACCCATATTTCATGCTAGGGTTCATGTTTAAAAATTTACCCATGCATGATTTAATTGTGTTTTGATGGACTATGGAGTAATATGAAAGATTAATGTGCGTTAAACATCTTTTTCTAGTTGTTTTTCATGAGAAACCCTTATAAGGACCATTTTGCAAAAGATGTAAATGTGTGGTAGAAATGAGAAATAATTGATAATGTGGGCTACCATAAGAGATAAAAATGTTCGGCTAGGCTTGGGTGAGATAGAAATTGCGTGTGTTTCATTATACGAGCCTAGGGACTAAATTGTAAAAATGTCAAAGGTTAGGGGAAAATTGGTTATTTGGACTAGGAGTAGATATTAAACTTGAAATGTATAATGTGGGGTATTAATGAGTTAATTTTTCTATTATAGACCCCGAGGAACAAATTCCGGAGGTTAATCGTGGTAAACGCAAGGTTTCGGAATAACCAAAACATAATCCGAAAAGAATACCAGGTAAGTTCAGATAACTTAAAGTAAACCCCTAATATACATAATTGTATGATTTATGAATGCATGATATTTGCATTTATTGATGGTATGAAAATGCATGAAATGCACCTTTGGTAATGACTTGTTGATAACTGTCTCGATTGAGGTTAAAAAGGGAATTCGATGGATAAACCATGTTTTACATGTGAATTGAGATCCCGCGTGTGTTGCAGTAAGGATTTAGCCCGGACGGGTAATCTGTGATCTCAAATATGGAAAGGAATCTAGCCCGGACGGGTGTTTGTTGAATGATCGAGCCTCCCGAAGAATATATGTGCTTTGAATTTAGCCCGGACGGGTAATCTGAATTGGGCCTGATTTAGCCTGGACTAGTAATCCCGACATCACCTCACGAGTTCATATAATGGGGGATTTAGCCTGGACTGGTAATCCCGCCATATGATGTGAGGTTCGTGGGAGTGCATATATGTAAAATGATCATTCGTAAGAATTGAAGGATAATGGGTATTCCATCGAGATTTCCTAAAAACTCAACGAGATTAACATGGGATATATATATGTGTGTCTGTGTGTGTGTGTGTGTGAATGAAATGTTGAATGATGAGCTCATCTAGTTAAATTACATGATTATATGACTAACTCATTGATTGAGTGCATGTGATAGGAAATCATTTCATAATGGATGATTTCATGAATTAAGTATGGATGTATGCTAATTACTCGGTAAGTTTACTTTCTGGTTATTTGAGCTTACTAAGCATGTAAATGCTTACCCCTCTCTTTTTCCCTGTCTCACAGAGCTCGAGGACTCGAACGGATTGGAGGACAATTGGAGAGTCAACATACTATCAACTAAACAAGCTTTGGTATAAAGACTTTGTTTATTTTGTTAAATGGCATGTATAGTATTTTTGAGTATTTTATTATATGAGTCATTTGATTTGCCAAGTTAAGGCATGTAAAATATGTTTATTTCTTTGTATATGGCCATGAAAATTTGGCTTAATTTAAGTAGGCTATGACCTACGATATTATACATGGTTTTAATTACTAATGACGGGTTGTTCTCATTGGCAATGAGTTACATGAATGAGCCAATTTCGGATGGATTAATGTAACATGAGAACTCATGACTCTAAAGAGGAAATAACCATTTATGTATGAAACCAATGATATGAGGTTTCTAAACAACTATTTCCATTAAGATTATTTACACGCGTAAATTATGTTCTCTATCAAACTTGGTAACCGCTAGGCACAAGTAGTAGAAAGGGGTGACTAAAGGCTTGGAAAATAGCCTATTAGAGTCCACATGGTTGGATACACGGGCTTGTGTCTAGACCTTGTGTGACACACGATTTTCTCCTATGGGCGTGTGCTATGGCCGTGTGGCCTCTGCACTCAAAATTTTAGCTCAAAGTCTTACACGGGTAAGCCACACGAGCGTGCGCCATAGCCGTGTTAAAATGACAGTGTCGTCCACGGGCAGGCAGCACGGGCATGTTTCATGGCCTTGTTGATAAGTCAGTGTTGCCCACGGTTGAAGGGCATGGGCGTGCCCCAAGATACACGGGTGTGTGAGTCCACACGGCCCACCTACACGGGCGTGTGACACTTCATGATAAAGAAAATCTTCCGAGAAGCCCAATGTTTATCAAACGTGTCTGAATTTGTCCCGCATTGCCTTCCGATATATTATAGGTCTCAAAGGCCTATACAAGGGACAAGATGTTCATGATTGAAAGGTTTTAATTCAAATGAAATTTTGTGACCCGAGTTAGTACACTGAAAGTGTAAAGTTCCGGTAATACCTCAAGCCCTGTCTGGTGTTGGATACGGGTTAGGGGTGTTACATGATGGTTATAATCAACTTTGTGATTCAGCAATGATGGTTTAAGAGGAAAAACATTGAGTATAAATTGTATGTGAAATGGCTATATAGATTCATTTTGTAACGCCCCAAATCTTAAATAATTATTTTTGTATGGTTGTGACACAATTGTGTGTCTGCTTCAGTGGTTAAGTGTCCCGTGAAGTGTCTGAGAAGTCTTGGGTTCAAGCCTTGATTTGTACAAAAATTATGTTTTGATGGTCGTGAAACTAACTAAAAATTTGACTTAAGGCAAGCGCACCTATCGAACAGTAGTATAGTTATGGTGAGACCGAAAATATCGTATCCACGAGGACAAAAAGTACTAGTAATTACTATCTCTTTATTATCTAGCCTAAAAAATTAAGAGAATGTTTTATCTAAAACTAATTATCTAATTAACTAAGATTACGACAGAGATTAAGGTTGAAAAATACTTTTTAGAAAATCGATAGAGAAAACAATACCCAATGAAAAATCCACCTAGACTTCACTTATTACTTTTGAGTTAGACGATTTATTCACTTGACCTAATCCGTAGAAATCCTTAATTTATGTTAATATCTCTCTCAAGACTAAAAACAACTGACTCTAGGTTGATTAATTGAAATCTCTTTCTAATTGAAACCCCTATTGTCGCATTAACTCGATCTATGGATTCCCTTATTATATTTGACTCTAATCCAGCAGATTTATGTCGTCCTATCTCTAGGATTGTATGTAACTCCGCTTAATTATAAATGATCTACTCTTAAACAGGAACTTTTTCTCCACTAAATAAGCACATCAAAAACCTAAATTAATATCCTGAAATATTAAAGCATGTATTAGAACTCACAACTAAGAATAAGAACAAGTATTTATCATATAATTCAACTAGTAATAAGATCCGTCTTAGGTTTCATCTCCCCTAGGTATTTAGGGAGTTTAGTTCATAATAATAATGGAAAACATCTCAAAGTTTGGGAAACAACATAAAATAAAGAAACCCAAAGAACTTCTAGGAAATTGGATGGAATTCTTCAGTCTTGATGTAGATCCTACCTCTGAGGTGGTTCTGATGGTTGTCCTTGAATATTTTCCGCCTTTAATTTTGCGTGTCCCCTCTAATCATCTTCTAGGGTGTTCATATAGACTTTAAAATGCCTAAAATAGCCCAAAATTAGCCTTTTCCAAGTAGAACTAGACTTGGGCTCGACAGGGACACGACCGTGTGCCATGCCCGTGTGAAGGTGCTCAGACCGTGTGCAATTCTGACTTGGATTAATGTCGATACGGCCATGACACATGGGCATGTGGTCTACCCGTGTGTCCCACACGGGCGTGTGGATCACTGTGTGGAAGTGCCTAGGCCGTGTGAAACACTGATTTAGGCCCAATTTGTCCGTTTTGGCCAGTTTCTCGTTCTTTTGCTATCCTAAGCTTTCCTGAGTATAAAACATGAATTAAAGGATTAGGAGCATCAAATTCAATGAAACCAAGGAAAAATCATCCATAAATATGCAAGCATGAGGTAAAAATATGTATATATTATGGTTTATCAAATATCCCACACTTAAGCATTTGCTTGTCCTCAAGCATAATCCTCAACTCACAAATAAAATAAATCCTTCTCAACTTATAATTCTCATCAATAATGTTTCGAAGTAATCCTAGCAATCATACATTGAAAGCTTAACTAAAAGAACATTAAAGTTTCCAAAAATCCAAATTGAGCATTTCAATCATAAAATCGTAGTATCCCCTTTATCTAAGTAATTACCTTTAATTTCAAATTGACATGGGTTACATTCCTTACTAAAGATTCACTCAAATCACTCAAAGTGTTTAAGGTTCAATAATTAAGCACTCAATAGTCAAACATGAAAATTTATTACATAGGCTTGCATGAAAATCAAATCTCCACCACTATAATAAGATGATACACAAATCAAAAGGTCTTTAACAGGGTTGTAATAGGGCTTGGGTTAAAGGTATGGATAAAGGCTGCAAAAAAGGGTTAGAATTGAGATTAATTTAATAGATTACCAAACTTAGAAAACAAAACTAATCACTGAATTACAAACAAGTGCTAGAATTAACACTAACTAAAACTAATGAAGGGAGCTTTTCTCTCAATATGATAACTATTCCAAGCTCTTTGGAACAATATGAAATTTGAATGAATATACAGTTTTTTTTAAGAATAAGAACAATAATGGAAAGTACATAACAAAAAATAATTCGGCAACTGGAATGAACGAACATAGTTAGGTAACTAATCAAATCAAATCTCGATAAAAAGGGAGTCAATGAGAAGGGAAAATTTCTTAACAAATCAAAAAGGGTTAAGTTGAGGGCTACTATTAAGGGGAAAATTAAGAATTAATAGTTAAGGCTCAAAGGGGTTCACTAAGGGTCAATTATGTGGGTAGGCTTTTTGTGGAGTAAATGGGGTAAAACCTAAGTGCCTTTATCATTTTAGTACATCAAATCAAAGGTGTGGTCTTGACATGTATAACCATTGCAAGTTCTAGAATAACAAAACAATGTTGACACACTCGTAACCAATAAAATCAGTGAGCAAGAAAGATATATGCTCTAAAAGGCTCAAAATCTCACGAAAATTATGGGTATTTGATGTCAATCCTATGAATTCAAAACTTCAAGATAATACCACAATTCAGGGAAACAACCTAGCAATTGTACTTCTCAAAAGTCAACTTATCATGCTTGATTCTCTAATGTCTTAAAGTTTAAACAACCAATGCACAGTTACCTATGATTTAATTCAAAACTTATCAATAAAAATCATAAATCAATCAAAATTTACTCTAATAATAATGTGAGAAAATTATTTGAGAATAAGATAAAAATTCAAGGAGTTTCTGATAATCACATAAATAACCTCCCCACACTTAAGATGTACATTGTCCTCAATGTACAAATATAGAACATAAGCATAATATCAGAAGAGAGGGAGAGAAGCAAAACTGCCTTGATTTTGGATGTAATCCTTGGAAGAACACAAGCAAGATTTGTGGAGAAAGCTGAATAAAAGGTATGCTTCTGAGTTACTAATAAGAAAATAAACACCACTGTGGAAGAGAATTAAGGCATTACTTGAGAATTATTATAAGTATAAACATGGTTCAGAATAGAAAACATAAGTCTTCAAAAATAAATAAGAGACAAAATAGAATTGAAATAAAAATAAAAATAAAAATAATAGTAAAATAAAAGGATTCAAAGGTCCTCATTATCAGATGCCTCGTGGGTCGACGGTGCTGAAGGAGAGATGTGGAGGTGGTGGCAAATCTGTTGAAGAGTGGCATCAATGCTGTCGAACCGCTCAAAGCACTGCTGCTCAAAGCGAGTGACTCACTCGGATAAATCTGTCAAAGTGGCAGCAGGAGGTCGGTGACTTGGTGGTGGTGGTGGGGGTGGCTCCTCGTGAGGGGGAAGGACATCATCAGTAATGTCCTCTGGCTCATCCTGGTCATCAGACTGAACGAGTCTGTACTGAGGGGGGTCGAATCCACGGCGTCGCTCTATCATCCTCATGTGGATCATGCTAAATATTCCTTGAGGGGACATTTGGCCTACTAGTGTGGGTAGGCTTTTTGTGGAGTAAATGGGGTAAAACCTAAGTGCCTTTATCATTTTAGTATATCAAATCAAAGGGGTGGTCTTGACATGTATAACCATTGCAAGTTCTAGAATAACAAATCAATGCTGACACACTCGTAACCAATAAAATCAGTGAGCAAGAAAGATATATGCTCTAAAAGGCTCAAAATCTCACGAAAATTATGGGTATTTGATGTCAATCCTATGAATTCAAAACTTCAAGATAATACCTCAATTCAGGGAAACAACCTAGCAATTGTACTTCTCAAAAGTCAACTTATCATGCTTGATTCTCTAATGTCTTAAAGTTTAAACAACCAATGCACAGTTACCTATGATTTAATTCAAAACATATCAATAAAAATCATAAATCAATCAAAATTTACTCTAATAATAATGTGAGAAAATTATTTGAGAATAAGATAAAAATTCAAGGATTTTCTGATAATCACATAAATAACCTCCCCACACTTAAGATGTACATTGTCCTCAATGTACAAATATAGATAATAGCAACATAAGCATAATATCAGAAGAGAGGGAGAGAAGCGAAACTGCCTTGATTTTGGATGTAATCCTTGGAAGAATACAAGCAAGATTTGTGGAGAAAGCTGAATAAAAGGTATGATTCTGAGTTACTAATAAGAAAATAAACACCACTGTGGAAGAGAATTAAGGGATTACTTGAGAATCATTATAAGTATAAACATGGTTCAGAATAGAAAACATAAGTCTTCAAAAATAAATAAGAGACAAAATAGAATTGAAATAAAAATAAAAATAAAATAATAGTAAAATAAAGGGATTCAAAGGTCCTCATCATCAGATGCCTCGTGGGTCGAAGGTGCCGAAGGAGAGATGTGGAGGTGGTGGCAAATCTGTCGAAGAGTGGCATCAATGCTGTCGAACCGCTCAAAGCACTGCTGCTCAAAGCGAGTGAATCACTCGGATAAATCTATCAAAGTGGTAGCAGGAGGTCGATGACTTGGTGTTGGTGGTAGGGGTGGCTCCTCGTGAGGGGGAAGGACATCATCAGTAATGTCCTCTGGCTCATCTTGGTCATCAGACTGAACGAGTCTGTACTGAAGGGGGTCGAATCTATGGCGTCGCTCTATCATCCTCATGTGGATCATGCTAAATATTCCTTGAGGGGACATCTGGCCTACTAGTGTGAGTGTCGATGACATTTCTGGAGTGTTGAAGAGGCCGAAGTGTCGAGCGAGGCATGTAGGGTCCAAGGCAAATGGGACCCCTCCTATGGCAATCTGTCTAGTGGCAAAAAGCGAGGGTGATAAAATATGCCAAGTCAAATACATGACCAGTCGCCATGCTCCATAAGAAGTAAGCATCGATGGTGCTGACGACGCCAGTGTTCTCTCTCCTTCTAGTCAATGTATGAGCCAATATAGCATGGATGTAGCGTAGTGTTGGAGGAAGAGAAGTCGCCTTTGAGCGACTTGCGTCATAGGAAACAGTACTTGCTGTAAGGTCGGTCCAATAGCAAGAGGGCGAGTAGTGTATGTGTCGGTGAAGTTGTAAAAAATTCTTGGAAGCCATGAACTCCTCCGTGTAAAGGCCCAAAGCAGCTCCGAAATCTGGTACACTCATGTGCCTTACAAGTCCACCAAGTCTAAAAATGATAGTACTAGCCTCGTCATGTGTATTCATCACATGCTGTAGATGGAACGTAGTACAAAACTCCAAGGTCAGCTCCAAGTAGGTGGGCTCGATAATTGCAAAGAATCGATTCCACGGGGCAATATCGAAATGGAATCAAACAAGGTGAGCAAGGTAAACCTACTCCAAAGCGGCCCAATCAATACAACGGCCCACACCTAGTGGTCGCACGCGCAAAAGTTGAAACAAGTTGTCCTATGGGTTGGAGGAGAATCGAAACAAAGGATGACGACCTTTGGTCGAGGCGCTCGAGGAGGTTGTGCCTGGGCCCTTCCGCTTTTTTGAAGTGGGGACGGCAATCTTCTTGCCTCGTGCCTAAAAAGAACGAACAAAAATAAAAAAAAGTAAATAAATAAACCAACAGAAGCAAGAGAGACTAATAATAATGTCAGAAATAATAATAATAAAAATAAATAAATGAGAACAATAAGCAAACGAAGAAAAATTATGCGAAAACCTAAAGGATACTAATAATGAGTGATAAAATTTAAAAATGAGCATAGTAATAAGAAAAGTTAATATGCAACTAGCATCAATAATCCACTAGTCCTAATATAATGCAGCCAATAACAAAAATACAGATGAGACAATAATAAATAGAAAATAATTTTATCAAATAAAACCCCGAATACTAAAATGGAAAACTAAGTAATATGAACTAGAAATGTCATTAAAAAGAGCAAAGAAAATTAAAAGTAATAATAATAATAAAGAAAATAAGTAATAAAGAAGTAAATGAAGATTAAATAAAATAAACATAAACTGAAAATAAAAATGGGAAAAAATGAGACCAACAAACGGTGGTAGTTGACCGACGGTAGGGTGCGGAGGGAAGGGGGCACGGGTGTGAGGGCTTGGTTGTGCTGCGTGAAGAAGGGAGAGGGTGGGGGTGGCTGTTTGGTTAAGATAAAAAATGAGAAAGAAAGAGGAGAGGGGAGAAAGTGAAAGAAAGAGGAAAGAAATAAAGAAAAGAGAAGGAAAGAAAGAGAATGAGAGCAAGGAGAGAAGCTAGGTGGTGGCCGGAGTGGGGGAAAAAAGGGGTTGCGGCGGCTAGGGTTTGGAGGGAAATTTTAGAACAAGAATATAAAAGTGAAAGTTAGGGTTTAGGGGGTTTTAAAAAGGGGACACGACCGTTGGAGGCCCGTGTTGGGCCACACAGTCTTGTCACACACCCGTGTAGCTCGAGTTTAGCCCTTGTTTGTCGTGAAAATTAAATGTCCAATCGTCATACGGGCTAGGGACACGCCCTTGTGTCTTGGCTATGTGGTTCACACGGCCGTATCGCATGACCATGTTCTATGTTGTTCGTTTCTCCCACGCCCGTGTGATATCCTACATGGCCGTGTGCCCTGCCCGTGTAACTCTCTAACTTGTTTAAAATTTGAAAAAGTAAGCTCCAGGTTTCACACAGCCTAGGACACACCCGTGTGTCCTGGCCGTGTGGTCCACACAGCAGTGTCGCACGCCCGTGTGGATCTATCGTAGGCCGTGTGTATGTCAATTTTTGGAAAATTTCAGCCCTATTTCCACACGGCCAAAGAGATGCTCGTGTGTCTAGGCCGTGTGGGTCACTGTTCCTGCATAAAAACACGGAAAATAGCTAAAATAAACTAGTTAGTGGTGTTAGTGCTCGAGTTGCCTCCCGAGAAGCGCTTATTTAGAGTCTAAGCTCAACTTACCTCTCATTCACATTGTTATGGCGGATCACAGAGTCGAGACTCCTTTTTCTCACTATCAATTCTATCATCCACATAAAGTCTAAGTCGAGTAATATTTACCTTTAAAGTGCCGAATTGAGAATGATTTACCTCGACTTACCGTATGGGAAAACATTCAGTACCATGAAAAGAGTCACTCCGTTTGCATTAAGCTCTGAAGTAGCAATTCAGGGGTCCTTTTCATCTAACAAAACTTTATCCCCAACTTTAAATTACGTTGTTTCATCCTTGAGCCTATCGTGGTGCCGCTTTGATTCATTGTATGCTTTTGGTTTCTCCTTGACATGTGTTCGCCATTCGTCTAGTTCATCAAGCTGAAGCCTCCGTTCTTCATGAGTCGTTCTGTTTTTATTGCATGGATTAAAATGTGGCTCCATCACGTTCGTCCTAAGGGTTTCCTGAAAAGGAGTTTGATCCATAATGTTATTCATATCAACAGAACTTGTATAGCCATCTTGCTTACTAGATAATTTAGTCGAATCACGAGCTTGGAGAGCAATCGTGTCATCTCCTTCACGAAGTATTAGTTCTCCTGTGCCAACATCATTGATAGTCCTAACAGTTGCTAAAAAGGGTCGTCCTAAAATCAAAAGCACGTCACTATCCTCTTCCATGTCTAGAACAAAAAAATCAACTGGGAATATAAATATATCAATTTTGACTAGCACTTCTTCAATGATACCCTTAGGAAACCTAATTGTTTTATCTGCCAGTTGAATGCTCATCCTAGTTTGTTTTGGTTTCCCAAGACCTAGTTGTTTAAACAATTTACAGGGCATAACATTAATGCTCGCCCCTAGATTAGCCAACGCATTATTAATATTTAAACTACCTATTAAGCAAGGAATCGTAAAACTCCCTAGATCTTTCAACTTGTTTGGTAGCTTATTCTGTAGAATGGCTGAGCAATCTATGTTTAATTCCACCTATGACGCATCATCTAACTTTCTTTTATTAGCCAAGAGCTCCTTTAAAAATTTCACTGTGTTTGACATCTGCGAAAGAGCTTCAATAAACGGTAAGTTAATATGTAATTTTTTTAATAATTTAAGGAATTTGCTGAATTGTTCGTCCATGTGGTCTTTCCTTGTCACCTTAGGATATGGCACACCAGTTTTATACTTTTTACTTACCGGCTCTTGTGTACCATGATTCATCTCATCCTTACCATTACTCACCACAGCCTCCTGCCTCTTTTCAAATTTAGATTCAACTAACCCTTCTTCGTCGCAAACAGTAATGGCCTGGAGTTGCTCCTTTGGGCTAGTTTCTGTGTTACTGGGCATGCTACCTTATGGTCGTTCAGAAAACAACTTAGCAAAATATCCTATTTGAGTTTCGAGTCCTTAAATCAATGCTTTTTTATTCTTAAGTGCTGTTTTGATATTCTAAAAACGAGTTTCTAACACCAAGATGAATTTTGTAAGCATCTCGTCAAGGTTCATTTTTTTCTCTTGTTGGTAAGGTGGTTGCTGAAAACTTGGAGGATGTTTTGGTTTTTGATTTCCTTGACCACCCCACAAGAAATTGGGATGGCTCCTCCATCCTGCATTATAAGTGTTACTATACGGGTTATTTTGAGATCTAGAATTATTACCCATATAATGGACTTGTTCCTCCTCGGTGCTAGGGTTTTCGATGCATAGTCTGTGTTGTGTACTCTTCCTTCATTTGAATCACACCTCATCACTGGATGTACCTGAGTAGAACCATACAAACCATCAATCT
Organism: Gossypium hirsutum; assembly: GCF_007990345.1. NCBI lineage: Eukaryota > Viridiplantae > Streptophyta > Magnoliopsida > Malvales > Malvaceae > Gossypium > Gossypium hirsutum. Next base: position 115,420,148 of record NC_053424.1, on the reverse strand, counting down.
TTTTATTTAAAAGTTCTACTTGGTTAGATAGCATAGTCACCACGTCGAGGTTGAAAACACCAGCTGCTTTTGTCGGCTTCGTTCTCATAACTTGCCACTGATAGTTATTCAGTGACATCTCTTCAATAAATTTGTAAGCCTCTTCAGGTGTTTTATTGTTTAAAGTTCCACCGGCGGCTGTGTCGATCAATTGCCTTGTTGAAGGGTTCACACTATTGTAAAAAGTCTGAACCTGTAGCCATAGAGGTAATCCATGGTGAGGGCACGTTCTTAATAAGTCCTTGTATCTCTCCCACGCATCATAAAGAGTTTCTAGATCCATCTACACAAAAGAAGAGATATCATTCCTCAATTTAGCCGTTTTAGCCGGCAGAAAATATTTAAGCAAAAATTTTTCGGTCATTTGTTCCCAAATAGTGATTGACCCTCGTGGTAACGAGTTTAACCACTATTTAGCTTTGTTCCTCAATGAGAATGGAAACAACCGAAGGAGAATGGCAACATTAGAAATGCCATTGATCTTAAAGGTGTCGCAGAATTCTAAAAAATTTGGTAAATGAGTGTTTGGATCCTCGTCCTGCAAACCATCAAACTGGACAAACTGTTATATCATTTGAATAGTTTTAGGTTTCAGTTCAAAATTATTTACAACAACAGCGGGCCTAACTATACTCGATTCAGTTCCTGTTAAAGTAGGTTTAGCATAATCATACATAGTACGAGGAGCAGGATTTTGATTTACTGGATTTGCAGCAACCACAGGAGGTAGCAGATTATTCTGATTTTCATCCATCTCCTCGATTGTGGTATGAATCTCGTACTCTTGTCCTTCCTCTATGTATTGAAGTCTTCATCTTATTTCTATTTGGTTTCTGCGGGCTGTGCTTTCGATCTCACTGTCGAAAAGTAGAGATCCTGACGGACTTCTTCTAGTCATAAACTATAAAAACCTGCTAGAAGTAAAAAAAATAAAATTTAGTAATTAAGAAAAATTAAAAACAAAATTAAATTGGAATAAAAATAAAGAATGGCTAAAGTAATAAAAATTAAGCATTCCTAATATCTTCATCACCGGCAACGACGCCAAAAACTTGATGGTCGTGAAACTAACTAAAAATTTGACTTAAGGCAAGTGCACCTATCGAACAGTAGTATAGTTATGGTGAGACCAGAAATATCGTATCCACGAGGACTAAAAGTACTAGTAATTACTATCTTTTTATTATCTAGCCTAAAAAATTAAGAGAATGTTTTATCTAAAACTAATTATCTAATTAACTAAGATTACGACAGAGATTAAGGTTGAAAAATACTTTTTAGAAAACCGATAAAGAAGACAATACCCAAGGAGAAATCCACCTAGACTTCACTTATTACCTTTGAGTTAGACGATTTATTCACTTGACCTAATCCGTAGAAATCCCTGATTTATGTTAATATCTCTCTCGATACTAAAAACAACTTACTCTAGGTTGATTAATTGAAATCTCTTTCTAATTAAAACCCCTATTGTCATATTAACTCGATCTATGGATTCCCTTATTAGATTTGACTCTAATCCGATAGATTTATGTCGTCCTATCTCTAGGATTGCATGCAACTCCGCTTAATTATGAATGATCTACTCTTAAACAGGGACTTTTGCTCCACTGAATAAGCACATCAAAAACCTGAATTAATATCCTAGAATATTAAAGCAAGGATTAGAACTCACAATTAAGAATAAGAATAAGTATTTATCATATAATTCAACTAGTAATAAGATCCGTCTTAGGTTTCATCTCCCCTAGGTATTTAGGGAGTTTAGTTCATAATAATAATGGAAAACATCTCAAAGTTTGGGAAACAACAAAACATAAAGAAAACCAAAGAACTTCTAGGAAATTGGATGGAATTCTCCAGCCTTGATGTAGGTCCTGCCTCTGATGTGGTTCTGATGGCTGTCCTTGAGTATTTTCCGCCTTTAATTCTGCGTGTCCCCTCTAATCGTCTTCTAGGGTGTTTATATAGACTTTTGAATGCCCAAAATAGCCCAAAATTAGCCTTTTCTGAGTAGAACTAGACTTGGGCTCGACAGGGACACGGTCATGTGCCACGCCCGTGTGAAGGTGCTTAGGCCGTGTGCAATTCTGACTTGGATTAATGTCGACATGGCCATGACACACGGGCGTGTGGTCTACCCGGGTGTCACACACAGGCGTGTGGATCACCCGTGTGAAAGTGCCTAGGCCGTGTGAAACACTAATTTAGGCCTAATTTGTCTGTTTTTTTGCTGTTTCTCGCTCTTTTTGGTATCCTAAGCTTTTCTGAGTATAAAAACATGAAATTAAAGGATTAGGAGCATCAAATTCAACGAAACTAAGGAAAAATCATCCATAAATATGCCAAGCATGGGGTAAAAATTTATATATTATGGTTTATCATGTTTCTTACTTGAATAACTCTGTCGCTAATCAGTAGGCTTCTTAAATAAATATGAGAATTTTACGACATAAAGAGCCTACTGGTTTAGGGGGTAAGTGGTGTGTTACATATGTTAGAGGATTAAAGTTCGAATCCTGGTGGGGGCAGTAGAGTGTTTTATTTTGCTGCCTTTGTCGTATGGGTAGTAGAAGTTGACCGAAACACTACTGAGTGGAGTGGATTTTGAATGGGTGGTTGAAGAGATTATGATGGAGAGATTTTAGGAGGAAAATTTGGGATGTTGAGGTTGTGGAGGAGCTGTGCCGAATTTAAACTTTAGGCACTCAGAATTCGGCTAGGGACGATCTGACTTTTGCATTTTGGTTCTTTTCTCCCTTGGTGCCGAATTCTATCTCTAGTGTTACCATATTTTTCTCTCATCGGGTTCTTTCATTTTACTTTTCTTGGGATCGAGTGTAGCAAAGAATCATTCTGGGTTTGACAAGTTTTTCCCCTCGGTTTCTTTTCTTGATTGAACAACTCCATCTTCTCTCTCTCTCATTCGGTTTGTTGTTTGACCGAATACCTTCTTTTCCCTTCTCTATTCTTTTTCCCTCTCTCAACCATTGCTCTCTTAGACCGAATACCCTTTTCTTTCCTCCATAAAACTTTTTCAAATCCTTGCTAGCTCTCTTAATCGGTTTTGAGCCGTCACCACCTCCTTTTATGCATTGGCCGAATATCCCTTGTCTCTTTTCCCTGAAACAGCCTGAATTTGGGCCTAGTCAAAACAGCGATTTTGGGACCACTAATCCAAATTCATAGAAATCATTTTATTATTAATTTTAAGTTATATTAGTGCATGAAAAATTTGGTGAAGTAATTTTAGTGATTTCATGCTTAATTGTGAAAAATGACTAAATCGCATAAAGTACAAAAGTCCTATTTTGATAGCTAAGGGTGTCAAATAGCTAGAGAACCTAAATTGGAGGTCTTTAAAGGACAATTAGACCCTTTAGAATAGCATGGCCAGCCATAGGAGACCAAGGTGGTCAAAAGTCAAATTTTGGTAAAATTAGGTGTTAAAACTGAATAAAATAAAACAAATAGTAAAAGTTGTCATTTTTTTCATCTCTCTCTTTCTTATCCACCAATTTTTCTCCAAGAAAATGGCCATGGAAGCTTGAAAAATTTTCAGTAGCTTAAAGCCTTTGCAAGTAAATGAATTGAGAGTTTTTCTTGAATATTTTTGTACTTTTAGAAACCTTGTAACATAGGCTTTCAAATGAGGGGACTATTTTGTAAAATGGTTGAAAGTCTACGGCTTTACCATGAGTGTGTTCATGTTTCTTTCTGAAATTTTATGGAAGAAAATGAGTTACTAAAGTGTAATAAACAACTTTTATGAAGTAGTTTCCATGAAAACCCTAACAAAGGAAGTTGTAAAATAGGTGATAAATGTGTGAAATAAGGAGAATTGTAGCTGCTTTTAGTATAAAAAGTGATCGGCTAGGCTTGATTAGTGAGAAAATATGATAAAAATCAATTTTCGAACCTAAGGGTAAAATGGTCATTTTGCAAAAGTCTAGTGGTAAAATGGTCATTTTACCCAATTTTAAATTGTTGAGTACTTAGACTAATAAAATGATTAAATTCGTGAATTTTTATCGTTATAGATCAAGAATTAAAAAATTCAGGCCTAGACCGGGGAAAAGCCAAACTAGCGGAATAAGCCGAGATAAACGCCAAATTTTGAATACCGAGGTAAGTTTTATGTAAATAATAATTTTTTTTGTGCTTATAAGTGTTTAAATTGATACAGCATAAATTGCTTAATTGTGGTAATGAAAATACTTGATGATAATTGAGATAATAGAACTCTCGGGTGAACCTTAAGAACAAATCGGATATTCGTGCCATGACATTTAGGTCATTTGTGCACTAGTGTAAGACATGTCTAGGACATGCATCGGCCACATTATGAGAGCCAGTGTAAGACCATGTCTAGGACATGGCAACGACATTGAGACGAGAGCTAGTGTAAGTCATGTCTGGGACATGCATCGGCCTCGAGATGTAAGCGAGTGTAAGACATGTCTGGGACATGCATCGGCTATGAGATGTGTCAGTGTAAGACCATGTCTGAGACATGGCATCGGCACAGAGATATGAGAGCCAGTGTAAGACCATGTTTGGGACATGGAGTCGGCCTTGATTTTGATAGTCAGTGTAAGACCATGTCTGGGACATGGCATCGGCATTACACCCTATGTTTAAGGCTTAATGAATATCCAATAGCATTCCAAGTGGTTCAACGATGAGAGCCACAGTTTAAGTTAAACAAGGAAAGTATAACCATGTTGTGAGTGGTACAGGTACCTATTTGAAATGTATGAGATGTGAGCTCAATATATGCTATGTGAAATGTATTGGCTAGTGATGAGTAAGTTGTGCTTATGCCTACTTAAGTACTATGAGCATGATCATGAATGGGAAATTTGTTATTATATTTATTGCATGCAACTTACTAAGCTTTATGCTTACCCTATTTTCTTTCCATTTTCTTATAGTGCCACCTAGTTAGCTCATGGACCAACGGACGTTAGAGGCATCAATCACACTATCAATCGAAGTACTTGGTATAGTTAGATCTGTTTATTTTGATTATGGCATGTATAGGACCCTGACCTTATGATTCTATGTCATTGCTTATTGGCCAAATGTGTTGGCTTACTTCTCATTTTGATTCATTTTGTATAAGGCCATGGAAATGGCTAAAGTTAGAAGTTGTTATATGAATACAAGAAGTCAAATGGGCAATTTTTTGGTTGTTTTAGTAAATACGAAATGTGTAAAGACCTTAGATGTGGTTGTTGGATTGAGGAATCATATTATGATGATCTTTTGCATGATGGATGTTGTTATTTTGTGTCTCAGGGTGGCAAAGGGCTTGGTAAATAGCCCTATATTGTCCACATGGGTAGACACACGGGCGTGTGTCTAGGCCGTGTGTGACACAAGGCCAGCCCCATGGGCATGTTGTCTGGCTGTGAGTCCCCTGCACATAAAAATTTCAAGTCAGTATGCATGGTAGTAAACACACGGGCAGAGGCACGACCGTGTGTCTCAACCGTGTGGAGGACACGACCTTTGGCCATGGGTGTGTGCCTTGGCCGTGTGCCCCTTATTGGATGCTGACGTTAGAAATAGAATGCCAAGGTTTGTAGACACGGGCTAGGACACGAGCGTGTCATGGCCGTGTAGGGGACACAGGCCGCAAACACTATTAAATAGGCAAAAGCTAAAATAGGTAACCGTCGACACTACACTAGTATGCGCTCGCTCGTGTTGTAATCCGAATACCTAAACGTGTGCATAAGATCGTTAAGGCTAGCCATGAGCGATTTCATGGCCTGAGGCCGAGTGGGGCCATAGTGGGTCGAAATGGGCCATGTGGGCCCCACGGACATGTGGGCCCTACACGGGTAAACGACACAAACGTGTGGAGAATGTTGGGCCAAGTTGTGTAATACACACAGCCAAGGCCATTTCTGGGCTATTTGGGCCACACGAGCATATGGGCCCACATGGGTCCGCATTATGGGCCTTGGGCCCATTTTTATTGTTTGACTGTTAAAGTTGCACGGGTCACCCTAGACGACTATGGACATACTGTTGGGTCGATAAGTATACCTAGACCCCAATTTGATGAAATGAATGTTATGCCTTATGAGGTAAAATGACTAATATGCCCCTATGATATGTATGACTGTAATGACCATGCCATCATATATATATATATATAGAGAGAGAGAGAGATTGCATACACATATGATATTATGACATGATGCATGGCATGTTGCATGGGGATGGGTTTGTTATGATTGGAGGAAGTGTACTGTACTGGCAGTTCTACTGCAATTTCTGTTTAGTGCCGCAACCAGTGCTATTTTGGAGTGTAGGGATGGGTGGGTTGATTTTATCCCCATATGGAGTGTAGGGCTAGACGGAGTGGAGTGTAGAGGCTAGTTGCGTAGGATTTCTGATTGCATATTTGTACTGTTACTGTCACTGAAATGGGCTAAGGCCCACACTGATACTGATACTAATACTATAATAAGCTAAGACCCTAAATGAAACTAAATTGTTACTGATATAGGTGTAGGCCCAGACTGTAAATGCATACTGCATGATTGACTATTTGTTTAATAAGGGATTACACACTCAGTTTTTGTACACTCACCCTTCTGCTTGTCTACGCAGGTAATCCCCAATCTTAGGCAGATCGGTGCTACGTGAGATTCGGAGGTGGCCACACAACCGCACTTGCTACCATATTTGATTTTTAATTTATAAGTAACTTAATTTGGGTTTTTGTTTTTGTAATAAGGCCTTTTTAAATATTTAACTTTTAATTTGGGGTTTTATTTATTTTTGATTCATATATGTTAATAGTAGGACGCGGGTTTTCAAAAAGATAAACGTTTTTCAAAACACCACAGTTACGCAACATATTTTAAAAGCTTTCGCGCAAACAATGTTTTAAAAAGTAATAACAATTTAATATGATTAGCATTTTGCTAAATGACTTGAGTTTTAACAATGAATGAGACATTCTAAATCTTTGTTAAGATCACAAAGAGATTTAATATAGAACTGGTTTTTCAACGATATTATATTTTGCGAAAAACACTTCAATGTGATATCGCCAAATTTGGCCATAACGTCTGGGCTGGGTTTGGAGTGTTACACATTTGTTAATTGACTATTAATGAAAGTGTACAAGTAAATTTTTGGCTAGTCGAATAGATAAAAAAGGAACTGGTCTTGTATATGGTATTTTGCTATGATGTATAACATGTGAAATCGGCATGTCTTGATTAGGAATCCAAATTTATAAATTTGGTTATTAAGTTATATAGAAATGGTATGAATCATTTGTATGTGTAATAATAACCGAATAGATGATGTTTGATTAGTTAGTATTATGCATATAAAATTTTAGTATGTTTTGATTTGTTAATTATGTTCATAAATGGCCTATATGAATATAGTAACATGCACATGAATTTGCAATATAAAAGAAGTATATTTGGCCATGTTCTAATGCTAGCATATTTTATGATAATGAATATTATTCCATGATATAAAGTGATATGGTATAATATATGAATGTAAATAGATTTATGTTTTCAAAGCCAATGCCGCATACATTATTATTAAATAAATGTTGTTATATGTTATGTTTGGTTATTAAGCACATGTATATCATTCAGATATTAAATGCTGAAATTTTTCTGAGGTATTAGGTTTCTTTAATGATAATAATATATGAATTTTGTATGTATTTAAAAGTATATTATATATGACTTGAGATTTCACTTATATTTGTATTATGATTTAAATTATGTTTTAATGTTTAAACAGATTTACGTTTTAGTTAAGTGAATATAATATATGTGTATATGTAAATGTTCGAAATTTTTGTATCATCCGGTAATACCTCGTAACCCCATTCCGGTGACAGATACGGGTTAGGGGTTTTACAAGGATCATATACAGACTTAATTAAGAATTTTAAGGGTTGATTTAAATAAAGGAAAAATCATGGAAACACTGTTGCAATGGGAGGAAAAAGAAGAGAAAAATAGTAGCCTATAAGTGGTACACCGAGGGGTGGCACACCACCACAAGCGAAGCAAGAATGTGGTTGATTTGGGGCGGCACAAAAATAGGTTTTGGATCCAAAGGGGATGAATTTTAGAGCCTAGAAACAGTAATAAAATGGTTGTAAAAATAGCAACAAAAACTAACAGAAATAGAACAAGAATCGAGAAGAAAAAGGAAACAACCAGTACACCACGAGTGGAGAAAATGAGGCAAAAATAGAGGTTTATTGGCAGCAAGGAAAGGCTAGTTTAAGTGGCTCAAAGGAAGGTTCTAGGGAAGCAAAAAGGCTGATTTGGTGATTAAAAATGCCAGCAATATGGATAGAGGAATTGTAACCAAGAAATAGAGCAACAAGGCAGTACAATAATGGTGAAAATCACTAAGCTAGGGACGGCGCAAGGAAAAGGAAAGGAGAAAAACTGAGAGAAAATCAAAAAGGGAGAGGAGAGGAACGGCTAGGGTAGGGAAAGAAGTGAGAAAAGCAGAAAAATAATAACTTATATATCCAAGGTTTTCACTAGTTTCGATGACACAATTAAGGAAAATTTCAAAGACAATTTCAAGGATAATTTCACTATCACTTAACCATCAAATCGAAAACTTATTTTTTAATGAACTTACCAAGATAACCCTAAAAGTCGGGGGCGTGACAACTCTCGGTTCACCAACCGAATTCTACAAACCCGATTTTTGGGATGTGACAATTGTCATGTTTGCAAATTGTAATTTAATGACTATAGGGCTTAACTCAAATGGCTAACTAACTTTCTTAAGAAAGTGGATTTTTGCATTGCTCGACTTTTCTTTTGGTACAACAATGTCATAACCTAGCATAGGAAAAAGTAGTGAGATTTGAATTTTAGACTTGTTAAATGTGGTCCTTTAATCATTACTTTGATTTTATCAACCAAAAATCGAACTAAATGCTTTCAATTAATACCAAAATGAAGTCAAGTTTCTATAAAATTGAACTAAAACCAAATAACATGTTTATTCGAAATTATTTTCATTTTTTAAAATTTTTAACCCTAGTTGCTTGAGCTAATCAAATTAAATATTGAATTCTAAAACTCATACTATTTGAATGAAAACATCATGCATTCCTCTTGAGCCCACCGTACTTTCTTTCCACCAACCACAAAATTCAAATTATTTGAAAAAAAATATAACCTTGTAAACTAGTCCATATAAAGAAATGTTATAATAACAAACATTGAATAATGGTGACAAATCCTACCATAATATACAGAATCTGGACAAATGGATTTTTTAACCTATAATTGTTAAATTAATTTAAAAAATATTCAAGCTAGCCATGAAATATTTTGTATTCCAGCTCAACCATTAAATCCCTTATCTCATCTCCCTCAATATAAAAATGATTCTTTAGCAAATTCATTAAAGCAACCTAAACTCTCTTCTTCGACCCCTATGGAATATATAGAGAGTGTAAAGGGAAGAAGGATAGGTCGGCAAACAAAAACCATGGAAGTGAAAGAGACTTAAAAATGCCTGGATTTCCAGTGAAAATTAATGTAGTCCTTGTACCTTGTCGGGCAATGGCTACACCATTGGCTCATTATTTTTCGGGCTATATACAATAACACTATCTTTGAAACTACATTGAATGCTTAACTCATTGATTTTCTTCAATAAATCAAACCTCCTTTTTTTGGACCGATTCTTTGAAAACTTCCATTGATAATCCATGCAAGTTTCACCTTCTTCATTCATGGTGTTACACAAGTATTAAAGTAGTTGTTGCACCATTGCAAGTGATGAGCACATCACCAACTCATTTTGAAGATACTACAGATGATAAAATCGACCTTGATTCTACAAATATTGGTAAGCTCACTAACTTTCTTCTGTAGTCCGAACCTCCTTTTCTTGAGATTAGCTCTTCCAACACGATCATTTGCAATGAAAGCAAGCTTCACCTTCTTTCTTAGATTAGTAATGAAATGCTAAAAGATCTAGTCTCAAGAAAGGAAGTTAGGCATCCTGAAGAAATCCAATGAGTTGACCGCTCTTTGCAGTGTCAAATTTGGTTTCATAATCCATGCCCAGATTAAAAGTCGGAGGTGAAATCGTCACATGTTATAGAGTAATAAAATGTGCAATCAAAGGTGCAGTCGTCAGCTGGTTTCAAATTACATATTTTTGTGGCAAATTAAATCCTTTTTAACATTTCATGACCTTGTTTTCTAGCCATTATGTATTGTTTGCGTATTTTCCATTTTAGCATAGTTTTTGTTGAAAGTAACAAAATAAGAATTTTTGGAGTGCTTTATAACCTTGTAGGCAAAATTTGGGCCTAAGGAAAGACTAATGTGTTGATTAAGTGTGTAGGACATGAATTCAGGCCAAGGAGTCACTGAAACACCTCCGATGTCGCAACATCAAGCTAGGATGCAGCAACACCCACTCCAAACCATCCAATAAAGTAGCCTGCCATCAATGTCATGACACCAGCCGTGTGATGTCACGACACCAAACCTGGACGAGGAAATGAGTATATTGCCCTCAATGTTGTGACACTAACTTGAAGATGTTACAAGATGGTTGCAACGAGGTCAATTACTTTACTAAAGGTGTTTTTGTCCGCAAAAATTTAATCGAAAATGTTTAGTCAATTGTATTAAGCCTAAATCAGTCTTTTAAACATGAACTCTATAAATGAAATGCTCTGGACATTAAAAGGGACTAATTCCCTTCGTTTTAGTTTACTTTTTAGATTACGTTTATCATTCTTAGTAAACTTTCAACTTTAATTTCAGTTTTAGTTTGCTTATTTGATTGTTCATGTTTTTTGTACAGATTGTGGATTGCTAGGGAAAGGATTCCAACTAAGTCTATAATCCAATTACACTATATCCTTATACATTCTTAACCATTAAGCCAATAGCTTATCCTTTAAATAATTTTACACCATTTATTTTTACAAAAAGGCATGACACTTTTTAGGGTCTGAAGCAAACTTTGAAAAATAATTAAAATGATACGAAAGAGGGGATTTGAACTCGGGTTTCAAGGATAATTTCACTATCACTTAACCATCAGATCAGAAACTTAATTTTTTAATAGACTTACGAAGATAACTTTAATAGTTGGGGGCGTGACAACTCTTGGTTCACCAACCCAATTCTACTAACTTGGTTTTTAGAATGTGACAATTACCATGTTTGCAAATTGTAATTTAACGAATATAGGCCTTACCACAAATGGCTCACTAACTTTCTTAAGAAAGTGGATTTTTGCAATGCTCGACCTTTCTTTTGGTACAACAATGTCATAACCTAGCATAGGAAAAAGTTCTGAGATTTGAGTTTTAGACTTGTTAAATGTTGCCCATTAAACATTATTATGATTTTATGCACCAAAAATCGAACTAAATTCTTTCAATTAATACCAAAACGAAAGCAAATTAAATTCCATAAAAATTAACTAAAACCAAATAACATGTTCATTCAAAATCATTTTGATTTTTTTTTTAAAATTTTTAATCGTAGTTTCTTAAACTAATCAAATTAAATCTAGAGTTCTAGAACTCATACTATTTGAATGAAAACAGAATGCATTCCTCTTGAGCCCACTGTAATTTCTTTCCACCAACCACAAAATTCAAATTATTCGGAACAAAATATAGCCTTGTAAACTAGTCCATATAAAGAAATGTTATCATAACAAGCACTGATAATAGTGACAAATCTTACCATAATCTACAAAATCTAGACAAATGGATTTTTTAACCTATAATTGCTAAATTAATTTAAAAAAATCTTCAAGCTAGCCATGAAATACTTAGTATTCCAGCTCAGCCATTAAATCCTTTATCTTATCTCCTTCAATATATAAACAATTCATTGGAAAATTCATTAAAGCAACCTAAACTCTCTTCTTCAACCCCTATAGAATACAGAGAAAGTGTAAAGAGAATAAGGATAGGTCCCCAAACAAAAACTATGGATGTCAAAGAGACTTAAACATGCATGGATTTCCAGTGAAAATTCACGTAGTCGTTGTACCTCATTGGGAGATGGCCACAGCATTGGCCCATTATTTTCCAGGCCATATACGATAACACCATCTTTGAAACTACATTGAATGCTCAACTCACTGATTTTCTTCAATAACTCAAACCTCTTTTTTAGCCCAATTCATGGTGTCACACAAGTATTAGAGTAGTCGTTGCACAATTGCGTGTGATGAGCACATCGCCAACACATTGTGAAGCTTCTATAGATGAAAAAATCGACCTTGATTCTATGAAGATTGGTAAGCTCACTAACTTTCTTCCATAGTCTGAACCTCCTTTTCTTAAGACTAGCTCTTCCACTACTGTCATTTGCAATGGAAGCAAGCTTCACCTTCTTTTTTGGATTTGTAATAAAGTGCTCAAGGATCTAGTCTCAAAAAAGGAACTTAGGCATCTTGAAGAAAGCCAATGAGTTTACCACTCTTTGCAATGTCAAAGTTGGTTTCATAACCCATACCCATATTACAAGTCAGAGGTGCAATCCTCACATGCTATGGAGTAATAACAGGTGCGATCAGAGGTGCAGTCACTAATTTGTTTCAAATTTTAATTTGTTGTGGCAAATTAAATCCTTTTTAAAATTTTGTGACCTTCTTTTCTAGCCATTATGTATTGTTTTAGTGTATTTTTCATTTTAGTATGGTTTTTGTTGAAAGTAATAAAATAGGAGTTTTTTAGTGTTTTATGACCTTGTAGGCCAATTCAGGCTTAAGTGTGTAGGACATGAATTCAGGCCAAGGAGTCAGTGGAGCACCTCCGATGTCGCAACATCAAGCTGGGATGCCGCAACACCCACTCCAAATCCTCCAATAAAGTAGCCTGCCATCAATGTCATGACACCAGCCATGTGATGTCATGACACCCAACCTAGACGAGGAAATGAGTCTATTATCCTCAATGACATGACACCGACCTAAAGATGTCACAACATCGCTGCGATGAGGCCAATTAATTCACTTAGGGTGTTTTTGTCTGCACAAATTTAATCAAAGATGTTTAGTCAATTGTATTAAGCCTAACTCGATTATTTAAATAGGAACTCTATATATGGAAATGCTCTGGACATTAAAAGGGACTATTTCCCTTCATTTTAGTTTACCTTTTAGATTACGTTTTTCTTTCTTAGTAAACTTTCAACTTTAATTTCAATTTTAGTTTGCTTATTCGGTGTTCGTGTTTTTTGTACGCATCGTGGATTGCTAGGGAAAAGATTCAAACTAAATCTATAGGCCAATTACACTATATCCTTATTCATTATTAACCATTAAGCCAATAGCTCATCCTTTAAATAATTTCACAACATTTATTTTTACAACAATGCATGACACTTTTTAGGGTTTGAAGGAAACTTTGCAAAATAATAAAAATGATGTGACAGAGGGGATTTGAACTAAGGTTTCTAGGAAAATTTCACTATCACTTAACCATTAGATTATAAACTTATGTTTTTAATAGACGTATGAAGATAACCTTAAAAGTCGGGGGCGTGACAACTCTTAGTTCACCAACCCAATTCTACAAACCCGGTTTTTGGGATGTGACAATTACCATGTTTAAAAATTGTAATTTAACGAATATGTGCCTTAACACAAATGGCTCACTAACTTTCTTAAGAAATTATATTTTTGCAGTGTTTGACCTTTCTTTTGGTACAACAATGCCATAACCTAGCATAGGAAAACATGGTGAGATATGAATTTTAGACTTGTTAAATGTTGTCCTTTAAACATTATTATGATTTTATGCACCAAAAATCGAACTAAATGCTTTCAATTAATACCAAAACGAACGCAAGTTAAATTAAATAAAAATTGAACTAAAACCAAATAACATGTTTATTCAAAATTATTTTTTATTTTTATAAAAAATTTTAAACCTAGTTGCTTGAACTTATCAAATTAAATCTTGAATTCTAAAACTCATACTATTTGAATGACAACATAATGCATTCCTCTTGAGCCCACTATAATTTCTTACCACCAACCACAAAATTCAAATTATTCGAAACAAAATATAGCATTGTAAACTAATCTATATAAAGAAATGTTATCATAAAAAGCATTGAATAATAGTGAAAAATCCTACCATAATCTACAAAATCTGGACAAATGGATTTTTTAACCTATAATTGCTGAATTAATTTAAAAAATCTTCAAGCTAGCCATGAAATACTTAGTATTCCAGCTCAGCCATTAAATCCCTTGTCTTATCTTCCTCAATATATAAACAATCCATTGGAAAATTCATTAAAGCAACCTAAACTCTCTTCCTCAACCCTTAGCAAATATATAGAGAGTATAAAGAGAAAAAGGATAGGTCGCCAAACAAAAACCATGGAAGTCAAAGAGACTTAAACAGGCATGGATTTTCAGTGAAAATTCATGTAGTCGTTGTACCTCATCGGGAGATGGCCATACCATTTGCTCATTATTTTCCAGGCTATATACGATAACACCATCTTTGAAACTACATTGAATGCTCAACTCACTGATCTTCTTCAATAACTCAAACCTTTCTTTTTTCAGACCGATTCTTCAAAAACTTCCATTGATAATCCATGCAAGTTTCACCTTCTTCAATCATGGTGTCACACAAGTATTAGAGTAGTCGTTGAACCATTGCGTGTGATAAGCACATCACCAACTCATTGTGAAGCTACTATAGATGATAAAATCGACCTTGATTCTACGAATATTGGTAAGCTCACTAACTTTCTTCCATAGTCTGAACCTCTTTTTCTTGAGACTAGCTCTTCCACCACAGTCATTTGCAATGGAAGTGAGCTTTACCTTCTTTCTTGGATTGTTAATGAAGTGCTAGAAGATCTAGTCTCAAAAAAGGAAGTTAGGCATCTTGAAGAAAGCCAATGAGTTTACCACTCTTTGCAGTGTCAAAGTTGGTTTCATAATCCATGCCCAGATTACAAGTCAGAGATGCAATCATCACATGCTATGGAGTAATAAAAGGTGCAATCAAAGGTGCAGTCATCAGTTTGTTTCAAATTACATTTTGTTGTAGCTAATTAAATCCTTTTTAACATTTCGTGACCTAGTTTTCTAGCCATTATGTATTGTTTTAATGTATTTTCCATTTTAGTATGGTTTTATTTGAAAGTAATAAAATAAGAATTTTTGGAGTGTTTTATGACCTTGTAAGCAAATTCGGGCCTAAGGGAAGACTAATGTGTTGATTAAGTGTGTAGGACATCAATTAAGGCCAAGGAATTAGTGGAATGCCTCTGATGTTGCAACACCAAGCTTGGATGCCGTAACACACACTCCAAACCCTCTAATGAAGTAGTCGACCATCAATGTCATGATACTAGCCATGTGTTGTCGTGACACCAGCCATGTGATGTCACAACACCAAACCTGGACAAGGAAATGAGTATATTGCCCTCAATGTTGTGACACTAACCTGAAGATGTCGCAAGACGGCTGCGACGAGGCTAATTAATTTACTAAAGGTGTTTTTGTCCGCACAAATTTAATCAAACATGTTTAGTCAATTGTATTAAGCCTAAATCAGTCATTTAAACAGGAACTCTGTAAATGAAATGCTCTAGACATTAAAAAGGACTAATTCCCTTCGTTTTATTTTACTTTTTAGATTACATTTTTCATTCTTAGTAAACTTTCAACTTTAATTTCAAATTCAGTTTGCTTATTCAATTGTTTGTGTTTTTTGTACATATCGTGGGTTGCTAGGGAAAGGATTCAAACTAAGTCTATAAGCCAATTACATTATATCCTTATTCATTCTTAACCATTAAGCCAATAACTAATCCTTTATATAATTTTACAACAAGGCGAGACACTTTTTAGAGTTTGAAGAAAACTTTGCAAAATAACAAAAATGATGCGACGGAGGGGATTTGAACTAAGGTTTAAAGGACAATTTCACTAGCACTTAACCATCAAATCAAAAACTTGTTTTTTTAATAGACATACGAAGATAACCTCAAAATTCGGGGGCGTGACAACTCTCGGTTCACCAACTCAATTTTACTAACCCGATTTTTGAATGTGACAATTACCGTGGTTGCAAATTGTAATTTAACGAATATAAGCCTTCACTCAAATGGCTCACTAACTTTCTTCAGAAAGTGGATTTTTGCAATGCTTGACCTTTCTTTTGGTACAAAAATGTCCTAACCTAGCATAGGAAAAGGTGGTGACATTTGAATTTTAAACTTGTTCAATGTTGTCCTTTAAACATTAGTATGATTTTATGCACCAAAAATCAAGCTAAATGCTTTCAATTAATACCAAAATGAAAGAAAGTTAAATTTTATAAAAATTGAACTAAAACCATAAAACATGTTTATTCAAAATCATTTTCATTTTTTTTTCAATTTTTAACCGTAATTCCAATTCATTCAATAATCTATCAAAATATTCTAAAATATAAATCTACAGGATCTTGATCTACAGGATCTTAATCTAAAATATATTTCATTCAATAATCTATCAAAATATTCTAGGCCAACATACAACCCACAATAAACTAAAAATTCACTATTAAACCCTAATATTTTGATATTTTCACAAGTTAATCATAAAATCAATATTTAACAAAATCACTTTATAAAATCATCATACAATACAATCAAAGCTCTAAATCCAAGTTATTCATCAAAACAAATTTAATATTTATTAATGGAAACTTCCAAAATTTTTAATAAAATAAGAAACAAAGGTATAGCTTAGTTGGACCTAATTGTAAAAATCTCAAAAATATAAAAATTACAATAAACGGGTAAGAATTGAACTCACATGAAGAAAAAATTGAAGAACCAGCTTAAAATTTCTCCTATGCCTGTTTAGAACCAAAAATTAAAGAACAAATGTTTAGAAAACTATCCAAATCTAATTTGTTTTCTTTTGATTTCATCAAATTTACAATTTTGCCATTGAATGGCATTATTTTATTCTTTTTCTCATATTATGCCACCTCATCCATTAAATTTAGGTACAATTATTATTTAGGTCCTTCTTTAATTATTAATCAAGCCATTTAGTCACTTAAAGATTAAAATTAGCAAGTTTTGTACCATTTTCAATTCAGCCATTTTTAATTAATTAACTATTAAAACGTTAAAATTTTTCGACGAAATTTTAATACTACCTTAAAAAATGACACTCCGTAAATATTTATAAAAATATTTACAGCTAAGTTTATAGAAACGAGGTCCTGATACCTCACTTTCTAAAACCACTTGACCTAATAAATCATTATAAACCATAAATTACCAATACAAAAACATTTTTCAAACCACATTTGACTTGTAAATATTAAATAATAATATTTACGAACTTCCTCGCTAGATTTGGTGGCCTCAAACCACTATTTCCGACATCACTGAAAAATCGGGCTGTTACAAATTTCTTTCCACCAACCACAAAATTCAAATTATTCAAAACAAAATATAGCCTTCTAAACTAGTCCATATAAAGAAATGTTATCATAACAAGCATTGAATAATAGTGACAAATCCTACCATAATCTACAGAATCTAGACAAATAGATTTTTAACCTATAATTACTAAATTAATCTAAAAAATCTTCAAGCTAGCCATGAAATACTTAGTATTCTAGCTCAGCCATTAAATCCTTTGTCTTTTCTCCCTCAATATATAAAAAATTCATAGGAAAATTCATTAAAGAAACCTAAACTCTTTTCTTCAACCTCTATGGAATATAGAGAGAGTGTAAAGGGAAAAAGGATAAGTCCCCAAACAAAAACCATGGACGTCAAAGAGACTTAAACAGGCATGGATTTCCAGTGAAAATTCATATAGTCGTTGTACCTCATCAGGCGATGGCCACACTATTGGCTCATAATTTTCCAGGCCATATACAATAACACCATCTTTGAAATTATATTGAATGCTCAACTCACTAATTTTCTTCAATAACTCAAACCTCTCTTTTTTAGCCCAAGTCTTTTAAAACTTCCATTGATAATCCATGCAAGTTTCACCTTCTTCATTCATGATGTCACACAAGTATTAGAGTAGTCGTTGCACCATTGCGTGTGATAAGCACATCGCCAACTTATTGTGAAGCTTCTATAGATGAAAAAATCGATCTTGATTCTACGAAGATTGGTAAGCTCACTAACTTTCTTCCACATTCCGTACCTCCTTTTCTTGAGACTAGCTCTTCCACCACTGTCATTTGCAATAGAAGCAAGCTTCACTTTCTTTCTTGGATTGGTAATGAAGTACTTGAAGATCTAGTCTCAAAAAAGGAAGTTAGGCATCTTGAAGAAAGCTAATGAGTTGACCAGTCTTTACAGTGTCAAAGTTGGTTTTGTAACACCCCTATCCCATAACCGTCGCCGGAATAGGTAAGGGGCTTTACCAGACAGATAGAACATTTCAGACCGATTCAAAATCACAGATATCACATAACATTAATACATAAGCAATCATTAACAATTCATCCCTTAGAATGGTCTACGAGACCTAAAACATACTTTTAAGGACAGTCGAGACTAAACTGAACACATTCATAAATTTCAGAACTCAGAAAATTTTTCAATTCTGTTGAGGTCACATGCTCGTCTAATCCAACTGTGCCAAAACAGAGCATACATACTAACTTTTACCCATGGCCAACAGACTCACCCCTTTGCTATGGCCGTGTGATACTTAGCTAGCTACTGACTTGAGCCCACGGCCATATGACACGCCCATGTGTCTTAACCGTGTGATCTTAAGAGGTTACTGCTTTGCATACACAACCACAAGGTACGCTCGTGTTCTCTGACCATGTGGCACAATGCAGGCTTGATTTAAGCCAACTTGCCACCCCTTTTTGGGTCATTCCTACAAGCAATATTAAACAACGTTCATGCCACAATTTTCAGCCAATTTTCATGCTCAAAACATGCTTCATTATAACTAAATCATCATCATTCAATAACCTATTCAAATCCATACCAAAACACATTAAGAAAATTCTTATTACAACAATATGCCAAAATGCTCATTTCATAGCTCACTTATGGCACCTTCTAACTCATGCTTAAACTTACCATTTCCTCAACTTGGCATATTTCAAAATGACCACCACATACAAGGCCATAAAACCATTACAAGCATACACAATTTGGCATCACAAACAATTTACCAAAACTAAGCACAAGCATACCAGTTGCTAGCCAACTCTCATGGCATAACATATATACATATCAAAGCTTAATACATAGACATTCTAGCCTATACATGCCATACTTCATAAATTTACACTTTCAAAAGTACCAAAATGAGTCTGATAGTATGGTGACGATCCTCGACTATCCCCGAGCCTTCAGTAGCTACTATATCTGTAAAACATACAGAAATCACACAGAGTAAGCTACAAAGAGCTTTGTAAGCCAAATACAATTGGTTTAACTATTAAAGCATATAAATTAAAAGTCAATAGTAAGAATTCATAGCCATTTCACAGAGTAACTCATGAGCCTAACCATGCTCATTTACTTGTATACATGTCATGTTTCATTTCCATGATTTTGTACATACTTCACATTCATTATTTCACAGAAACAGAGTCTTTCATATTCAGAAATTTAGTACGATACAAACGTACCTGTATAGATTATAAATTTCATATATTCATTCCCATATCTCGTACTCTATCATCAAAAAATGATATAGATACTCATAAATGGGTACAATGCCGACGTCCTAGATGTGGTCTTACATTTAATTCAGTATCGATGCTCTGTTCTAGACAGGGTCTTACATGAAATCAGATATGATGTCGATGTCCCAGACATGGTCTTACACGTAAATCTCAAATCAAGGCCTATGTCCCAGACACGGTCTTACACGACATCTCAAATCAATGCTAACGTTCTTTTAGAAACGTATAGAGCTTTTCAGATACTAACATATTATCGAAGTTTACTCGAATTTATTCATCAGGCTCTCAAGGCCGTCCAATACAGATTACAGTTTGTATATGCAAAATTTAGTCAATTTAACATGTAATTGTAATTTGACTTGCCTCATACGAATTTCGAACAAAAACGAGTCGACTATTCAACTCTTTTGGACTTCCCTCGATCTAAGTCCGATTTTCTTTGTTCTTGATCTAATACAATTTAAATTCAACCATTCAACCATTCATTTCATTCAAAATAATCCATGAACACATATTTAGGGCACTTTGCATTTTAGCCCTTACATTTTCACACTTTGACAATTTAGTCTATTTTTCACAAAATCAAAAATATGCAAAATTCACCAAGACTATAGCTTGGCCGAATATACATAGCTTCCATACAAGCCCAAATAACATATTTAATTCAAAATTTAGTCCGTCAAAACCTCATTTTCACAAATTAGCCCAAATAGCTCTATTCCATAAAAAATTTAAGAACAAAGCATGATAATCTCACATATATCTTTCATAATCCATATAAAAACATTACAAAGTTAATATAATCATCAATGGCACATTTCATAATCTTCAACAGAAACAGAAATTCAGACATAGGTTTTGAAGAACACGAAGCAACGATCACAGAAATGTAGAAATTATCAAAAACCGAGTAAAACACATATCTTAATCAAGTTCTACAATGGCCAAATGTTAAAACAAAAAAACCTAGCTTTTCTTTCTTCAATTTCGGTATGAACAAGATGATAATGGTCATTTTCATGCTCTGTTTTATTTTATTTAACATTATATGCCATTTACCAACTTTGCCCTTATTATTAACATATGAAAATCCACCTACTAATGTCTATAATTCTCCATGCATTAGTACAATGGTCCAATTGCATCATAAGGACTTCTTACTTAAAAAGCCACTTCACATAGGCACTTTATCCATTAGCACACAACTTTTACATTCTACGCAATTTGGTCCTTTTTGCATAATTAAGTACAGAAACACACAAATTAAATCACAGAAACTTCGCAGATATAAATTCACATAACACAGACACAGAAAATAATATTAAATTATTTTTCAAAATCGGTTACGTGGTCTCAAAACCACTGTTCCGACTAGGGTCTAAACCGGGCTGTTCCAAGTTTCATAATCCATGCCCAAATTACAAGTTAGAGGTGCAATCGTCACATGCTTTGGAGTAATAAAAGGTGCAATCGAAGGTGCAGTCGTCTGTAACACCTCTAACCCGTATCTGTCACCGAAATAGGGTTTTAAAACATTACTGAGTAATCGTAATCTAATCATTCATTTCAAAGATTTCAAAAATAATAAAATGATTCATCATTAACATGCATAGAGACCCTTACTAAGCCTTTGAAAGTTTGAAAAACTTTAGAAACGATTTAAGACTAAATCGGGAACATTTAAAACTTTTTGGAAAAATTTAAAAATTTTTTAACTGTAGGGTTCACACGGTCGTGTGGTCAGGCCGTGTGACTCACACGGCCAAGTAACATGCCCGTGTGTTTAGCCGTGTAGGCATTCGAAATATAGACACATTGTAGCACCCCAAACCTGGCCTAGATGTTATGGTCGAATTCGCAGGTGTTACAAGGAATAGCCTTTTTAATTTTCAATCTTAATTTGTTTATATCAATTGCCAAAATGTTAGTTACTTAGTTAATTTGCCTTAAAACGTGATTTGCAGCGGAAGCTTACGAAAACCATTTACCTCCACACTAAAAAACCCAATTCATATTTCCAGAAAACTTTGGTTTGCGCAAAAAAAAAGTCATAAAATTGTTTATCATGGCATGCAAAATATTAACAATCCAAAAACCAACAGTCAAAAATCATAAAGTCCAGAGAGTCCTAGAATTTACAAACTCTCCAAGTAAAGCCAAAGTTGTAAATAAAAACCATAAATAATAACTTTAAGCAGTTTTACGGAAGAGTGGCCACTGCTGACTCTCTGCTACACCGATTTGCCTAAGTTTGTGGATTACCTAACAAAACAGACAAACAGAAGTGAGTTTACGTAAACTCAGTGTGTAACCCAATAGAATTAAGCATGCAAACACACAGATTTATAAACACAATCAGGAGTACATATAGTTTCAGATTCAAAATCAGATCCAAAAGCAGACATGCATAAATCCTACCCCCATCCTCTATACACCATCTTCAACCATCCCATAACACCATGTGGGGTTAAAAACACCCACCCATCCTTACACACCAACTTGTGCCATTAAGACACGTATCAGATTATATGCAGTCATGCTGCCAAAGTATAGGATATTAACGCCGATCAGAATACTTCCTCCTCAAATAAAAACCTCACCCCAAACCAGATACGAAATTATCAGATTAAACATGCTCAACATGCTTCTCAACAAATAACATATATACATATGGTAGTACAATCAGGCATACATTTTGTATCCTACTAAAATCATTCTATCAGAATATCATAACATCCAAAATAGAGTTTAAATAGCCCTTACCAACCCTACAGTAGGCTCAGAGTCGATCGGAGCAACCTGTGCGACCCCAAGGAAGATTTCAAAATTATGGGCCCATATACCCGTATAGGCCCACACGCTCAACTTGGCCAAACCCGTATGGCCCACACTGCTACACTCGAGCCACCACACAGTCGTGTCTTGCGCACGACCATGACTACATCATTCACATGACTATGTCTCGTACACAACCATCCACACGGTCGACCACACTCCCGTATGGCGTCAACAGTGTAATTTTTTAGCTTTTGCCGAACCCTTATTTCCTGCATTCTAGGTACACACCTGGTACCATTTTGACACTACTACAAACACGAACCCTCCAGAACCTAAAAACAGTGCAGTCCAACCTATTAGCAACCATACCAAGAGACGAAAACGATACCCAAACACACAGAACTGACTTATGGCTAACGAAAACGATCCCCAACTCAAATTAAACCGTTGAAGTCTGATTTCCTGCCTCAGCACATTCCCCTAGACATTAAATGAACTCCATTAACCAATGATATATTAGCCAAAACAAGAATCGCACCCACCAAACTTACCAGTATCACATGAAAAGCACCGAAATATGGAGACACAGAGATTCAATAGAAAATAGCAAAACAAAAATTAAGTTGACGACAAGACAATGAAGGCAAATGACAGAGAGCAGAAATAAGAGAAATTTTACGTCAAAAATTTTGGGAATTTTGGAAAAGAGATGAAAATTTGAAAAAAAAAGAAAAACAAACAAATATTATCAGAATCCCTCAGATTCCTCCCCACTACCAACCACTGCTCAGAATCCAATCTCTACCGAAACTCTCTCAAGCAACTGAGTAAAATTAATGCCCAAGCTCACGTAGGGATTCAAACATAGGACCTCCAACATACCAACTCCCTTACCACTCGAACCAGCAGGCTCATTCTGATATAGATTAGTAAACAAATTAATATAAGCCCACTGACCAACGATGAGGCTTAAATCCCAAAAATAACAAAATTTGGCAAAAGTTAGGCTTGAACCCAAGACCTCTCAAACACTCCCAGAAAACTTAACTGCTGAAGCAGACATATATTTTTGTTGAACATTATAGAAACATAAATACATTTTTTTCAGGGAATTACAACTCTACCCCTAAAAGAAATTTCAACCTCAAAATTTACCTGATCAGAACAGATGAGGATACTACTGAAGCATCAAGTCCTCAGGTTCCCACGTGACCTTCTCAGAACCATGATTCTGCCGTAAAACCTTCACTAAAGGGATGGACTTCCTCTTCAGAACCTTAAAGTCATGATCTAGAATTTGAACTAGTTCATCCTCGAAGGTCAAATCCAGCCTACCCTTGATCTCCTCAAGAGAAACAACATGAGAAGGATTAGACCAGTACCGCCTCAACATCGAGACGTGGAAGGCATCGTGGATACGGTCTAACTTTGGCGGTAGCTCCAACTGATAAGCGACCGGTCCCACACGCTTCAGCATCCAGTACGGCCCTATAAACCTAGGGCTCAACTTGACCTTACGACCGAATCTTAGAACTTTCTTCGACGGGGAAACCTTAAGAAACACAAAGTCCTCCACAGAGTACTCAATATCACGTCTCTTCAGATCCACATAAGAATTTTGCCTATCAGAAGCTACCTTCAGACAATCCCGAATCAATCTAACCTTATCTTCAATTTCAGAAACTAACTCTGCACCCAACACCCGATATTTACCCAACTCAGTCCAACACACGGAGTACGACCCTTACGACCATTTGACGAAGTCCCGATACCTCACTTTTTAAAACCACTTAACCTAATAAATCATTATAAAACACAAATTACAAATATAAAAACCTTTTTAAAACCACATTTGACTTGTAAATATTAAATAATAATATTTACGAACTTCTTCGCTGGATTTGGTGGCCTCAAACCACTATTTTTGACATCACTGAAAAATTGGGCTGTTACAAACTTTTTACCACCAACCACAAAATTCAAATTATTCGAAACAAAATATAGCTTTCTAAACTATTCCATAAAAAGAAATGTTATCATACCAAGCATTGAATAATAGTGACAAATCCTACCATAATCTACAGAATCTGGAAAAATGGATTTTTTAACCTATAATTGCTGAATTAATTTAAAAAATCTTCAAGCTAGCCATGAAATACTTAGTATTCTAGCTCAGCAATAAAATCTCTTGTCTTACCACCTTCAATATATAAACAATCTATTGGCAAATTCATTAAAGCAACCTAAACTCTCTTCTTCAACCCTTATCAAATATAGAGAGAGTGTAAAGGGAAAAAGGATAGGTCGCCAAAAAAAACCATGAAAGTCAAGGAGACTTAAACAGGCATGGATTTTCAGTGAGAATTCATGTAGTCGCTGTACCTCGTCGGGCGGTGGCCACACCATTGGCTCATTATTTTCCAGGCTATATACGATAACACCATTTTTGAAACTGAATTGAATGCTCAACTCACTAATTTTCTTCAATAACTCAAACCTCTCTTTTTTAGACAGATTCTTCTAAAACTTCCATTGATAACCCATGCAAGTTTTGCCTTCTTCATTCATGGTGTCACATAAGTATTAGAGTAGTCGTTGAACCATTATGTGTGATAAGCACATCGCTAACTCATTGTGAAGATGCTATAGATGATAAAACCGACCTTGATTCTATGAATATTGGTAAGCTCACTAACTTTCTTCCATAGTCTGAACCTCATTTTCTTGAGACTAGCTATGTGACAGCCCTAATGTGACCCTAGTCGGAAAGTGGTTTCGGGACCACAAAACCGAGTCGTAAAAATAATTAATTGTTATATTCTATGCTTATTATGTGTGTACATGCATATGTCGACGTTTCATTCCCTAATTTTGCCAATTGCATGAGAAATTATTAAATAGGGATCAATATGAGACATGGTGAAATATGATAGACTAATTTTAAATGGTTTATTAGTGCATGTCAACACAAGGGTGGACTTGCATGTCAAATTGCCCAATTTTCTTTATAGTGGCCGGCCAAGATGGGTGTTGATGGGCAAATATATATGTTTAATTAGTTATTAAAATAAGAAATGGCATTATGTGAGAAAAAAATAATATTAGTGAAATAAAGTAAAGAAAACAAAGAGGAAGGAAGGCTTATCTTTCGTCTCCTTCATTGCCGAAATTGAGAAAAGAAAGATTGAAAAAAAGAAACCAAGGCATTCGGCCATGGCTAGTTCAAAGGAAAGGTATGCATTGTGATTTTATTCTAATTGATGTTGAGATTAAGTTGATAAGTGTATAGTCTAGTTAACCCATAGCTAAATTCATGAATTCATTGTTGGGAGATAAGAATGGAAGTTGCCGTATGTATGGGTATATATGCACTTTGGAAAGGAGATTTTTGGGTGTTATTTGAGTTCTCTTTATGTATGTATGTGCATGAGTATTCGGTCATGTTATAGATTCATGTTGAAAAATGTTAATGATATATGTGTCATATAAATGTACTTGTGAATGAACTTGAGAATATCTAAATTATAGGTTGGAGGTGCCGAATGTAGTGTTGGATGAGTTTTAAAGAATAAAAATTTAGGTGACTAGAGGTTAATGACATTCGGCCAAAGGCTTGTGTGCTAGCAAAATCGGTATAAATGTTGTTCAATGTGTTGAATTGAGTAAGTTAGATGTTGGAACACTTAAGGATTTGGCATCTCTATGACATTAGATATAAATGTATGAAAGGCTAAGTTTAAGTAGTAAGGCCGAATAGGTTATAGATAAGGCACTTGTGAGTCTTTGGCCAAGCAATTTGCAAATTAGATTAGGGTTCTTGTGACATTTAATGTTGAGTTTAATTTGGTATATTCGGCCATCTAATTAAGTATATAGGTGATGTTGAATTTAATCTTGCACATTCGGCTATATGGGTGTACACAATTGTGATACTATCCTTGATTGGATTATCGACAATAGGGTGATAGTATATGGTTGTTAACCAAATAGTTCAAAAGCATGGGGTAGAAAGATAAAAATTGGCCATGTGTCTCCTATGCTATGAAATCATTAATATTTTGATATAAATATTTAGCAAGACGGTTAAACTAGTTAATTTATCGATTTAGCTCAAGAAGTTAAAGGTGGAGAGGCAAGCAAGGGCAAAGGAAAGAACATCGAGTAGCCGAGTTGGAATCATTTTCCCCAACATAAGGTAAGTCACCAAGCATATATTTTGTATTGATCTAAATAGACATAATGTCTATGTAATTATGCCGAATGGAATGATAAATTTATATATATGTATGCATGTGGTGATGAAAGTGTTGAATGAAAAGAAAAGAGGTGAGATGTATTGAGTTGTTGATTTCGGCACTAAGTGTGCGGGTATAAACATTTATGATCATGAGATTGGCACTAAGTGTGCGGGTTTAAATTGTACAGCACTAAGTGTGCGAGTTTGATTATATAGCACTAAGTGTGCGAGTTGATTATATAGCACTGAGTGTGCGGACTTAATATATATTTTTGAATCACTATGGACACTAAGTGTGCGACATTATTGAGTTGATCACGGACAGCGGATCGGGTAAGTACCTTGAGTTCATGGCTAATAGGCGCTATGTTTATATTTGGAGTTGAGCTTGGTAAGTTTGAACCTATGTGACAATTATAATTGAAGTCACGTACATAAGATTTATCGTGGAATAGGTGAAAGGTCGTTTAGTTGTATGATTGTAACGAAAATAAAATGATGTATGAAAATGCCTCAAATATCCTATTGATTGGTATATGGAATGTGAATGCATGACTTGGTATGAGATTGAACCGATAGGTCTAAGGAACTATGGCATGGTTCGGTATGCATGGTAGTGCATTGCTTATGACTTACTGAGTTATATACTCACTCGGTGTTTCCTTCTCACCTATTTTAGGTTTCTTGGACTCGTCTCTTTTTGCGTGATCGGGCCGTCATCGAAGTCATCACAGCAGCTAGCAAGTTTTGGTACTTTCTTCTTAGTCGGTTTAGGAGAACATTTCGGCATGTATAGGCTAATATGTTTTGTTGAACTTTGGTATGTAAACTTTTAGCCATGCGAAAATGGCATAAACGTTCGGTTGGATTTGGTTCTATAATGTTAGGTCGTAAGTCTTGGTAATTCGATTTTTATGCCATATGTCATGGTTGATTATTTTTGTGTTAAAATTTATGATATGGCAATAGTGTAGTAGGGAGATGTTTGACAATGATTAGCCTTTGGCATGGCTAGTCATGATCATAATTTGTGATATGTATGATGAATTACTAGTTAGATCAAGGAGAAATCACGAAATAGGCATAGTTGCTTTAGTAACAGATGCTGGCAGCAGCAGTGACGTGAGATTGAAAAATCACTAAAAATAGTAGGAATGAAATTAATTAATGAATAAATTATGTAATCGAAGCTCGATGAGTCTATTTTCATATAGAAGAAACGAAACGACCATATGAGCTGTATGTTAGGAGATAATTAAACTCTTGTGAAACAGGGACAGAGCGATTTCTGGATCCCCTGTCCCGACTTTAGAAATTCACCCTAAATTAATCAGAGACAATTAGGAGTCATGCTTTATATGTATAGATTCCCTTTTGAGTCTAGTTTCATTAGAAACCAACGGCATAAGTATTGGAGCTCTGTAAAGGGAGATATCTAAGTCGTAATGCACAAGGGTCAGAGTAGTCGAACCCAGGAACAGGGACGACTTTAACTAATAAACTGTACCAATTGGCCTGACCAAAAATTCTACAAAAATTCTAACATATATATATATGAGTCTAGTTCTGGGAAAAATTTACGGAACTGGATTTCGAGTTTCATAACTCAAGATATGATTTTTAAAGTGACTAGTACGCAGATTGGCAGCTTGTCTGGGAAATTTTTAATAAGTGGTTTGAAGTCTGTTAACACCTCGTGTTAGACTCCGGCGACGGTCTCGGGTTTGGGGTGTTACAAGCTATTCCACCACGGTCATTTGTAATGGAAGTGAGCTGTACCTTCTTTCTTGGATTGATAATGAAGTGCTAAAAAATCTAGTCTCAAAAAAGGAAGTTAGGCATCTTGAAGAAAGCCAATAAGTTTACCACTCTTTGCAGTGTCAAAGTTGGTTTCATAATCCATGCCCAGATTATAAGTCAGAGATGCAATTGTCACATGCTATGGAGTAATAAAAGGTGCAATCAAAGGTGCAGTCATCAGTTTGTTTCAAATTATAATTTGTTATGGCAAATTAAATCCTTTTTAACATCTCGTGACCTTGTTTTCTAGCCATTATGTATTGTTTTAGTGTATTTTCCATTTTAGTATGGTTTTATTTGAAAGTAATAAAATAAGAATTTTAGGAGTGTTTTATGACCTTGTAAGCAAATTCGGGCCTAAGGGAAGACTAATGTGTTGATTAAGCGTGTAGGACATCAATTAAGGCCAAGGAATTAGTGGAATGCCTCTGATGTCGCAACACCAAGCTTGGATGCCACAACACCCACTCCAAACCCTCTAATGAAGTAGTCTACCATCAATGTCATGATACCAGCCATGTGTTGTCGCGACACCAGCCATGTGATGTCATGACACCAAATCTAGACGAGGAAATAAGTATATTCCCTCAATGTTGTGACACTGACCTGAAGATGTCGCAAGACGGCTGCGACGAGGCCAATTAATTTACTAAATGTGTTTTTGTCCGCACAAATTTAATCGAACATGCTTTGTCAATTGTATTAAGCCTAAATTAGTCATTTAAACAGTAACTCTGTAAATGAAATGCTCTAGATATTAAAAAGGACTAATTCCATTCGTTTTAGTTTACCTTTTTTATTACATTTTTCATTCTTAGTAAACTTTCAACTTTAATTTCAATTTCAGTTTTCTTATTCGATTATTCGTGTTTTTTGTACATATCGTGGGTTGCTAGGGAAAGGATTCAAACTAAGTCTATAAGCCAATTACACTATATCCTTATTCATTCTTAACCATTAAGCCAATAACTAATCCTTTATATAATTTTACAACATTTATTTTTACAACAAGGCGAGACACATTTTAGGGTTTGAAGAAAACTTTGCAAAATAATAAAAATAATGCGACGGAAGGGATTTGAACTAAGGTTTCAAGGACAATTTCACTATCACTTAACCATCAAATCAAAAACTTGTTTCTTTAATAGACGTACGAAGATAACCTCAAAAGTCAAGGGCGTGACAACTCTCGATTCACCAACCCAATTCTACTAACCCGATTTTTGGATGTGACAATTACCATGGTTGTAAATTGTAATTTAACGAATATAGGCCTTCACCCAAATGGCTCACTAACTTTCTTAAGAAAGTGGATTTTTGCAATGCTTGACCTTTCTTTTGGTGCAACAATGCCATAACCTAGCATAGGAAAATGTGGTGAGATTTGAATTTTAAACTTGTTCAATGTTGTCCTTTAAACATTATTATGATTTTATGCACCAAAAATCGAACTAAATGCTTTCAATTAATACCAAAATGAAAGCAAGTTAAATTCAATAAAAATTGAACTAAAACCAAATAACATGTTTATTCAAAATCATTTTGATTTTTTTGAAATTTTTAACCCTAGTTGCTTGAACTAATCAAATCAAATGGATTTTTTAACCTATAATTGCTGAATTAATTTTAAAAATCTTCAAGCTAGCACTGAAATACTTAGTATTCCAGCTCAGCTAGTAAATCCCTTGTCTTATCTCCCTCAATATATAAACGATTCATTGGCAAATTCATTAAAGCAACCTAAACTCTCTTCTTTAACCCCTATTAAATATATAGAGAGTGTAAAGGGAAGAAGGATAAGTCGCGAAAATAAAACATTGGAAGTCAAGGAGACTTAAACAAGCATGGATTTCTAGGGAAAATTCTTGTAGTCTTATACCTCATCGGGTGACGGCCACACCATTGGCTCATTATTTTCCAGGATAAATATGATAACACCATCTTTGAAACTGCACTGAATGCTATACTCACTAAGTTTCTTCAATAACTCTAGCCTTTTTTTTTTAGATTGACTCTTATAAAACTTTCATTGATAATCCATGCAAGTTTCACTTTCTTCATTCATGGTGTCACACAAGTATTAAAGTATTCGTTGCACTATTGCGTGTGATGAGCACATCGCCAACACATTGTGAAGCTTCTATAGATGATAAAATCGACCTTGACTCTACAATGATTGGTAAGCTCACTAACTTTCTTCCATAGTCTGAACTTCCTTTTCTTGAGACAAGTTCTTCCACCACGGTCATTTGCAATGGAAGCAAGCTTCACCTTCTTTCTTGGATTTGTAATGACATGCTCAAAGATCTAGTCTCAAAAAAAAGAAGTTAGGCATCTAAAAGAAGGCTAATGAGTTGACCGCGCTTTGTAGTGTCAAAGTTGGTTTCATAATCCTTGCCAGATTACAAGTCAGAAGTGCAACCGTCACATGCTATGGAGTAATAAATGGTGCAATCAAAGGTGCAGTCGTTCATTGGTTTCAAATTACAATTTTTTTGTGGCAAATTCAATCCTTTTTAACCTTTTGTGACCTTATTTTCTAGCCCTTATATATTGTTTTGGTGTATATTCCATTTTAGCATGATTTTCGTTGAAAGTAATATAATAAGAATTTTTAGAGTATTTTATGACTTTGTAGGCCAATTCAGGCCTGAGGAAGACTAACGTGTTGATTAAGTGTGTAGGACATCAATTCAGGCCAAGGAGTCAGTAGACCACCTTCGATGTCACAACACCAAGCTTGGATTTTGCAACACCCACTTCTAAGCCTCCAATGAAATAGTTTGCCATCAATGTCAAGACACTAGCCCTGTGATGTCGCAACACTAGCGACATAATGTCACGACACCCAACCTGGACGAGGAAATGAGATATTGCCCTCAATGTCATGACACCGACCTGAAGATGTCGCAACACTGCTGCGACAAGGCTAATTAATTCACCAAGGGTGTTTTTGTCCACAAAAATTTAATCAAACATGTTTAGTCAATTGTATTAAGCCTAACTAAGTCATTTAAACTGGAACTCTATTAATGGAAATTCTCAGGACATTAAAAGGGACTATTTCCCTTCGTTTTAGTTTACTTTTTAAAATACATTTTTCATTCTTAGTAAACTTTCAACTTTAATTTCAATTCCAGTATGCTTAATCGATTGTTCGTGTTTTTTGTACAGATCTTGGATTGCTAGGGAAGGGAATCGAACTAAGTCTATAAGCCAATTACAATATATCCTTATTTATTCTTAACCATTAAACAAATAACTCATCCTTTAAATAATTTTACAACATTTGTTTTTACAACAAAGCATGACACTTTTTAGGGTTTGAAGCAAACTTTGCAAAATAATAAAAGTTATGAGACGAAGGGGATTTGAACTTGGGTTTCAAGGACAATTTCACTATCACTTAACTATCATATCAAAACCTTATTTTTTAATTGATGTACGAAGATAACCTTAAAAGTCGGGGGCGTGACAATCCTCGGTTCACCAACCCAATTCTACTAACTCAATTTTTGGGATGTGACAATTACCTTGTTTGCAAATTGTAACTTAATGAATATTCGCCTAAACTCAAATGGCTCACTAACTTTCTTTAAAAAGTGGATTTTTTCAATGCTCGACTTTTCTTTTGGAACAACAATGTCATAACCTAGCATAGGAAAAAGTTCTGAGATTTGAGTTTTAGACTTGTTAAATGTTGTCCATTAAACATTATTATGATTTTATACACCAAAAATAAAACTAAATGCTTTCAATTAATACCAAAATGAAAGCAAGTTAAATTCAATAAAAATTGAACTAAAACCAAATAACATGTTTATTCAAAATCATTTTGATTTTTTTAAAATTTTTAACCCTAGTTGCTTGAACTAATCAAATCAAAACTTGAATTCTAAAACTCATACTATTTGAATGAAAACATAATGCATTCCTCTTGAGCCCATTGTAATTTCTTACAACCAACCATAAAATTCTAATTATTGAAAACAAAATAGAGCTTTGTAAACTAGTCCATGTAAAGAAATGTTATCATAACAAGCATTGAATAATAGTGACAAATCCTACCATAATCAACAGAATCTGGAAAAATGGATTTTGTAACATATAATTGCTGAATTAATTTAAAAATTTTCAAGCTAGCCATGAAATACTTAGCATTCCAGCTCAGCCATTAAATCCCTTGTCTTTTCTCCTTCAATATATAAACGATCCACTGGAAAATTCATTAAAGCAACCTAAACTCTCTTCTTCAACCCCTATGAAATATAGAGAGGGTGTAAAGGGAAGAAGGATAGGTCGCCAAACAAAAACCATGGAAGTCAAGAAGACTTAAACAGGTATGGATTTCCAATGAAAATTCATGTAGTCATTGTACTTTGTCGGACGATAGCCACACCATTGGCTCATTATTTTCTAGGCCATATACGATAACACCATCTTTGAAACTGCATTGAATGCTAAACTTACTACTTAAACCTCTCTTTTTTAGACCGATTGTTCTAAAACTTCCATTGATAATCCATGCAAGTTTCACCTTCTTCATTCATGGTGTCACACAAGTATTAGAGTAGTCGTTGCACCATTGTGTGTGATGAGCACATCGCCAACACATTGTGAAGCTTCCATAGATGATAAAATTGACCTTGATTCTACAATGATTGGTAAGCTCACAAACTTTCTTCAATAGTCTGAACCTCCTTTTCTTGATACTAGCTCTTCCATCATGGTCATTTGAAATAGAAGTAAGCTTCACCTTATTTCTTGGATTTGTAATGAAGTGCTTGAAGATCTAGTCTCAAAAAAGAAAGTTAGGCATCTTGAAGAAACCAAATGAGTTGACCACTCTTTGCAGTGTCAAACTTGGTTTCATAATCCTTGCCCAAATTACAGGTCAGAAGTACACATGCTATGGAGTAATAAAAGGTGCAATCAAACGTGCATTATCAGTTGGTTTCAAATTACAATTTTTTGTGGAAAATTAAATCCCTTTTAACATTTCATGACCTTATTTTCTAGCAATTATGTATTGTTTTGGTGTATTTTCCATTTTAGTATGGTTTTCGTTGAAAGTAATAAAATAAGAATTTTTGGAGTTTTTTATGACCTTGTAGGCCAATTCAAGCCTAAGGGAAGACTAACGTGTTGATTAAGTGTATAGGACATCAATTCAAGCTAATGAGTCAGTGGAACACCTCTGATGTCGTAACACCAAGCTTGGATGCTGCAACATCCACTCCAGACCCTCCAATGAAGCAGACAGCCATCAATGTCACAGCACCAGCCATGTGACGTCGCGACACCCAAACTGGATGAGGAAAGGAGCATGCTACCCTCGATGTTCTAACACCAACCTAAAGATGTGGGCAAAACTACTACAACGAGGCCGATCAATACACTAAGTGTGTTTTCGTCTACACAAATTTAATCAAACATGTTTGTAATAGCCCATTTTTGCCCGACTCATTTCAGTATTTAAAATAATAAACCCCAAAAAAATAAAAATAAAACAAAGTCCAAGTCCAGTACAAAATTACAAATATAATTTGGCCCAATCGGAATGGCCCATTACATGAAAAGATTTAAGGTCCATCTATGAGCTTGACTCATATGGAAATATAATCTTTAAGGATATGCAATCTTAGATATGATATGCAATCTTAGATGTGATATGCAATATTAGATATGATATGATATGCAATCTTGAAGATATGATTTTGTAATCTTTGAGATTTAATTTGTAGATATCCTTTAATCTTAACCGTTGATGTAATTGATCTGTACCGTTGGATTTGGGGAGGCTCAACTATAAATAGAGGCCTTGTAATGGCCTAAATTCAAGGTTATCGGAACAATGGTTTCGTAACCATAGATCCGATTTAAAGAGAAATTTATTTCAATATTTTTGCTTGAAAATTTATATGATAGGAAAATCGTATGAAAATATTGATAGGAAAATTTTATCGATTTAGTGATTAGTTAGAAAAAGAAATTATTGAAGAAATTGGGTAAAATAAGGTATCGGGACCTCTATCTCGTAAAACCGAGTCGAAAATAATTTTATAAATATTTATGAAATGTTATTAATGTGGTATTAAAATTTCATTAGGAAATTTTAATGTTTTGGTAGTCAATTAAATGAAAAGGACTGAATTGTAATAGGTGTAAAAGTTGCTAGAGTGATTAAATAGCTTATTAGTCTAATGAGAAAGGATTTAAAAGGCAATTAGACCCAAAATTTATTTGGGCTGGACGGCAAGGGTATGAAATCAGCAGAAAAATTGATAAATTAAGGGTAAAATTGGAATATTGCAAAATTAGCTAAATAAAACTAGGACTAAATAGGAAATATCTAGATTTCTCTTCATTTCTCGTCAATTCCAGCAGCTAAAAACGCCATAGGAGGGTTCTCTAAGCTGGTATTTCATAATTTTTGCACCAAGTGAGTTAATCCTTGCCTTTTTCTTGTAATTTTTGTGTTTCTAAGACTTTTACAACTAGATCCTACTATTAAATTTATTAGTTTTTGATTTCATGGATGAAATTTAAAGTCACCATGGTTGAGTGCTATAAGTTTATGATGAAATAGAATGAAATTAAAGCTTCAATTTGTTTATGAGATGATTTTTAGGCAATTTCAATGGAAATTGATTTTTGGGACCTAATTGTGAAAATGTTTGGAATTAAAGTCTATTGCTGAAATTATGATTCCTAAAGGTTGTAAACTAGTTTAAGGTGATAGAATAAAATGTTAATTGAGAAAAATCAGGTCAATTGAGAGGCTAATTGAGTAGGGACGAAATTATCATTTATTAAAAGTTTCAGGGAAAAATGGTAATAAACAGCTTGCACTAAAACAGTTTGGACATCAGCAGTAGACTAACTTTGAAAAATCACCAAAAATTGTAGGAATCAAATTAGAAGATGAACAAAATATTTAATTAAATCTTATTGAGTCTAGTTTCTCATAGAAGAAATATTGTAAGCAATGGATTTGTAAATTTTGAGATATAATGAATTTTGTGAGACAAGGTCAGAATGAATTCGGGTTCCCCTGTTTTGACTTTTAAAAATTATAAAAAATTGAATAAAAATAATTAGGGACTTAAATTTATATGTCTAGAATTCTGAATGAGTCTATTTTTAATAGAAACAAACAATAACATCATTTGAATTCTTTATAAAGAGATAATTTATTTTTAGTGAAGAAGGGTCAGAACTGTTAGACAACAGAACAGGGGTGACTTTGAAGAATAAACTGTACTGATTGGCTAAACCAAAAATTCTGAAAATTTTATGGTAAAAATATATATGAGTATAGTTTCAGGGAAAATTAACGGATCTTAATTTGGAGTTCCTTAGCTCAAGTTATAAATAATTTAGTGACTATGACTCAAGTAGACAACTTTGAATGAACTATAAATAATAGTTGAATTATAGAGAATGTTGCATATGAACATGAAATGTATTAAATTGATAATTAAATTTATTTGTTTAGATCCAGAAGATTCAAATACGAAGCTAGATCGAGGAAAGGAAAAAGTTCGGGATTAATAGATTTTTACTGTTTACAAACAAGTATCAAGGTAAGTTCGTGTAACTTGAATTATATTCTGAAATGCTTGAGATTGTATGTTATTTATGTGAATATGATTTGAGTGTTCATTGTATGAAAATTAATGAAACATTGATATATTTGATAAAATGGGAAGAAATCCCGGTTGAATGAAAGGAAAATTCGATGGATCTCTGAAAAGGAATTGACGGTAAAAAGGATCTAGCCCGGACGGGTGATCCTATCTTGATATAGCCCTCCCGAAGAATATGTGTAAAATGGATTTAGCCCGGACGGGTAATCCGAATTAGGGTCTGAATTTAGCCTGGACTGGTAATTCAGATCCAAGCTCATTAGAGTAATTGTCGTTGCAGGGGATTTAGCCTGGACTGGCAATCCCGACAATACTCTATGAGTTTATATTGCAGGGGATTTAGCCTGGACTCCCGACAATACTCTATGAGTTTATATTGCAGGGGATTTAGCCTGGACTGGTAATCCCGCTGCAAGGTTGAGGTTCGCTGGAGTGTGCTCTCTGAAATGGAAATGTGCGCACATGAATATGAATTGACAGACTCGGAATTGTACACTAAAAGTGTACCTTTGAAAATCCATCGAAAATTTCAAGAAATTCAACGGGATAAATATGGAAAAATAACAAGGAAATGGAAATCATGGTATTGACGAGCTCATCAATCATAGTATATATTATTGGTACATGGAAATTATTGTACTAACTTGAATGTTGAGTTTGTGCATGTTAGGGTAATAATGCATTGAATGGATATATGAATGTTTATTATATTGTATTGAAAATATTAGGTAAGTATAATTCTTGTTACATGAGCTTACTAAGCACAAAGTGCTTATCCTGTTTCCTTTTTCCCTGTTTTGTAGTGTTAAGAGCTCGGAGGTCGGATTTGGTCGGAGACACATCACACTGTCAACCTCAGGATTTCGGTATATAAAGAAACTTTATTTTGGAAATCAATGGCATGTATAAGCTAACAAAGTAAATGTTAACGTGAAATGAATGTAAAGTTAGCCATTAGTATGGTTAACAAACCTGGTTATAGATATGTGATAACGTTATCTTATATAAATGCATGAATCTATCATGAAAATATGTTGAATTGAAAAAATAATAATAATAATAATTCGTAAACTCCGGTAATGCCTCGTACCCTATTCCGGCAATGAATACGGGTAGGGGTATTACAGGCCTCTCCCTTCATTGTAAAACACACTGGAGTTTTGGGAAGTAATAAGAATTCTTGAGAGCATTCACTCAAATTTCTCCCTCTTGCATTCTTATTTTCTACGGTTTGTTCTTATTTATTCTTTGTTCATCTTCGTTTTCAACCTTTTTTTATTTAATCCCTATCTCCTTGATTTTTTAATTCTCTTTTATATTTTATTTTTTAATAATTTTAGTATTATATCAATTTTTTTTATTAAATTCTATATTATTCATTGTTTTAAAAAATATATTTCATTTAATTGAAAAAGTTTTTCTTAAATAAGGCAATGTTTGGTGTTTAGAAATTCGAAAAATAGTGCCCTAACATGCTGGGTTGCGATATTTTCATTTGACTAAATAACCAAATATCCTTCTAATAAATTTTCAAAATCATGAGATAATTTTAGTTACGAGGATTTAAAACATCGTGTCCTAACATGCTGGATGTGATGTTTGTATACTTTCGGAACAAAGGAATCTCAAGTTTCAACTTTAAATTGTTCAAGTTTTAAAATCTTTTCAAATTTTCGACATTAGGACAATAAATAATCAATTCGGTACCAATTTTGGCGTTACGAGGGTGCTAACCCTTCCTTGTGCGTAACCGACTCCCGAACCTGTTTTCTTGCATTTTGTTGACCAAAATGTTTTATAAAGGTGATCCACTCACACCTAAAAAGGTTGGTGGCGACTCCCATTTTTATTTTTCAAAAAGTCGAACCCCGTTTTTCAAACCCTTTAAAAAATGGTTTCGACAATGTTTAGTCATTTGTATAAAGCCTAATTCGGTTATTTAAATAGAAGCTCTATAAATGGAAATGCTCTGGACATTAAAAAGGACTATTTCTTTTCGTTTTAGTTTAGGTTTTAGATTAAGGTTTTTTGTTCTTATTAAACTTTCAACTTTATTTTCAGTATCAGTTTTATTATTCAATTATTCGTGTTTTTGGTACGGATCTTGGATTGCTCATTATTCGCTATGGGATTTTAAGTTCTTGCACGCAATCAAGATTCAGGATCCAATTTTTCTTTCTCTTTTTTGTATTTTGATATTTATTAATCTCTAAATTAAAATAAGGTTTTTGTAATCAGATTATTGGGTAATTAAAATTTGATAGAGATTAACATTTGAATGTGTGATTAGTTAACGAATGTTTTAGGATTCCTTTTAGAATTAGTTGGACCGGGTTGAGAGAGGTTAAACCCTAGGCTTGATGACCCTAAGAAGATATTTAGGTAGATGAGTTTGAGAGAATAGTCTACTGAGTATCACTCAACTTATCTCGGTTTGAACTGTGAGGTCAAGAGATAAGTAGTTCTTGCCAACTAATTAGACTATGTATAAATGCACTAACTTGTGTATTGATGATGATGTTAGGCTTGTGCCAAGTTGTGGTTTAGGTTACATTATGTTTATACTTATTATTATGCAATACAATGGTAAGTTGTGTTTCACTTTCTACGAACTTACTAAGCATTATGTGCTTACGTAGTTTCTTTCCTATGTTTTATAGATTATCAGAAGCTCGATTGGTTTGGAAGCTCATCAGAGATCTATCACACTATCCAACATAAATATCAGTAGATTTTGAATACTTTAGCCAAGGTTATAATGGCATGTATAGGTTGAATTGTAATGTTATTATGATAAATGTTTAATTGGTAGATTGACTTGTAAAACTTGTAAATGTTATCTTGTTTTGCTACCCTTGATGCCTCGATGGTTTATGCCATTGTGCTATCTTATGTTGCATGTTTTGGAATAGCTTAAGTGGTATTTTTTGTGATAGATTGAATATGGTAAATTTAGGGTATGTTTTGAAAGGCATTAAACTAGTATTTGATGATGGAAATATGACCAAATATGCATATTTAGGTAAGTTTTGGATGTTTGCATTTGAGGTGCCTTGAATGGCATATTGGTTGTTTGAATTAGGGCTCTTGAATTGGTCATTATATGTATGTTTTGATAGGATTTTGATATCTTGATTTTGTACACAAAAGGCCTATAGGTTGATGCATAATTTGATGTTAGAAATGGCTTGATTTTTGGCAAATTTAAGTCCACACGACCTGAGACATGGCATGTGACTCAACCGTGTGTGACACACGACCTAGCGACACGACCGTGTGTCTCCTATAGGTCTCTTTGTGTGCAAGTTAGTCAGTTACACGACCTAACATACGGCCTGGTACATGGGCATGTGAGACGGCCGTGTGACCCTACTCAAAGAGTTACACGGGTGAGGACATGGGCTAGGACACGACCGTGTGTCCCTAGTTCAAAGGTTACACCTCTGTTTTTTAAAACTTGTAACTTTTTCATAAAGTTTCCAAATGATTTCAAATTAGTCCCAGATTGTTTATATGGTGTGTCTAGGGCCTCGAAGGCTCGATTTAGGGACAATATGTATGTGAATGATTGTTTTATAATATGTTTATGATAATGTTTGAAATGTATGTTTTAATGTTTTGTTTGTATGATAATGCTCTGTAACCCTAATTTGAAAACAGAAATGGGTTTGGGTGTTATAATAATATTATACAAAACTGCTTTTATTAATTGTATGATGGATAACGATCAAAACTCACAAAGAACGGAAAGTTAAGTTGAAATCAAATAGATGAATAGTGCTAGCTAAGAAAATGAGCTAGAAAATTTTCATTCATCCAACCTACGTTTACATAACTTTGGAGTGCACATTTTTAGTCAAAAGAACCAAGAGATCTTTAACCACTTAACTATAATCAACTAGTTTAATAACTTGTACAACTAGCTAACTGAAAGTGACTGACAATTGGTTGCGTTGGCTAAGCTTTAGGTTCAGTTTGCAACAATTGTAACTCTAATACTCCCTTTACTTTTTCCTCTTGAAACTTCTAGTGACCTCGTG
Organism: Gossypium hirsutum; assembly: GCF_007990345.1. Lineage (NCBI taxonomy): Eukaryota > Viridiplantae > Streptophyta > Magnoliopsida > Malvales > Malvaceae > Gossypium > Gossypium hirsutum. The sequence continues at coordinate 115,379,876 of NC_053424.1, read as the reverse complement.
TTGTGAAAAGACACCAAGTTTTTTCCGAAAATGAACAAGTAAGTAGTTGCATAACGCTTGGTTAATGCATTGCAACTTGGTTAATAGTTGAAACATAGTTAACTTGAACCTATCCTATTACCACCTTTTCTCAAGAAAAACATAAGGCAAATTCCACATGTTTCAGCCTTGCATGTAGTATTGGCTTGGCAGCATGAATAACAACAATAACATTGTCACACCAAAGTGTCAAAACACAAGTCAATTCAACACTTTAACATTCCAAGGATCAAGATATGACACCCAATTATTTCGAGCTCAATGTAAAAGAAGATAACTAGGTATTCATATTCTGTCGTCGATGTTGCTACTAGTCTGAGTCAAAATATCCAACTATGTTAATCTCCTTGTATGGTTGATGCAACGTGCCCTTCTAATATCTTAGTATTTGCTTAACAGTCTTCTAGTGTTTATCTAAAGGTTGATGAATGTATTATCTAACTCTATACATGCTAAAATGAATGTATGCTCAAGTCACACAAATGTGTTGTAATGCACAAACCATGCTATGATATTCATTGACATTGTATGTGGTTAACTATCAGCATTCACCAAAAGTAGAAGATATAAGTGTGAAAAAAAAGGCTGACATAGAACATTTTCATTTTCTATAAGAGTTTCAAGATGTGTTTCTTTTTATTCAAAATATGAAAATCACCAAATCACTTAATATCCATCCCAAGAAAATATTGAAGATGCCTTATGTCATTTAATAAAAATTAAATTTTGAGTTTTTTTATCATTGAATCAATCTCATTAGAGTTATCCCTTATGACTAAAATGTCATCAGGTATACCATTAAGAAGCACTAAATCCAAGTGCTTACACCAAATACGTCTTGTGCTTGTTGAACCAGGCCTTTGAGGTTGAAAAACTTTAACCCTTCAACCCTGTCCTAGATGTTATGACCAAATTTAAGAAGCCACATTAATTCCGTCAAAAAAAATTTCTACTTTATCACTCTTAATCGTTTTAAGAAGGAAATTTCCAATAACAATTTTAAAACGTTACTTACAACAATCTAAATGTAAATAATTTGTAGCAGACTTAAAAGTACTTAAAAATTTTATGTTTAAATTTATTTAAAATCAAGTAAAACCATTTAAGTTCTAAAAAAATAACTAAAACATTTAAAAGTTCATTGTTTATGCATGCATAGCAGTTATTAAATAAAAACATTCCAATGTCCAAAACTAAACCCAAAGAGTTTATAAAGTATTTTATTAAAATTAAATCCAAAAGGTTCCTCCAAATGTTGCATCCAATTCCTACGCAATGATGTTATTTGAAAAGTCTATGAAAACTAAAGGGGTGAGCTAATAAGCTCAATGTGCGTTTTATATCAAGATAAATAACAAATATCACTTAAAACATATCAAAATTATTTTCAAATACAAATTAATCAAATATGCAAACTTTTATACATGTGATAATGTTAATGCAAATTTTTCATAAAAACGATTATGTTTAATTTTTCAAAACACCCTACCCATCACCGCTACACACCAAAAAGAGTTCCTCAGAACTCATCCATCCATAACACACTAGCACATATGTGAACAAAGCTACCAAATTTACAAACAAGCTAGCAATACACATAGTTGTAGACAAGCCACTGAAATCGCAGACGATCTACCAATACATATAGTTGTGGATAAACCAACAATTAAGTCATCTCGAATTGCCCGGCAACAATGACCCGCCACCCTGGGTTGCCCAGCAACGATGGCTTATCAATATACAGTTAAACTTCCACATCTTCGTCCTTATAATCGTCCTTATCAATAGTCATGATAATCATGATTTCATGTACATATAAATTTCAATAGTCTTGGTGATTCATGCTTTCCAAAATGAACATCTAGCCATGATATTACACAACATGAGGTTAGAAAAAAAATATCAGTCCATAACAATACATATTATATCATAACAATAAGACTCAAGTAAGATTGACTTACCTTATATCCACATAGTCACTAACATGTTACAACAAAAATTATGTTTTTATTTGTAAATAAAATCAGTAAGTCGTAATCAAATCATCACATATTCAACTTGTATAAAACGCATACCTTTAGTGATCCAAACTGTATATCCTAATAGAACTCGTTCACTTCTGATCCAAAAGAATAGAGACTTGATTTGCACCTAACAAAATCATATATGTGGTTAGAATTCTCTTATCTCTAATAAAAGAATTTTCCAAAAGAAAACATCTACTTACTCATCTACTTACTCATCAACTTATAATACTTAATCCTTAATTCCAAGATGATCAAAGAGGAACGCTTCTAATCTTGATGGTCAGAGTTGGTGTGAGGATCTAGATTGGAGAAAAAGAAAGAATAAATTGAACAAAATATTCATAAAAATAAAATAAGATAGATGGAATTAAGAATAAAAATATGAGAAGAATAAAAGATACTATGAACTTAGAATTCAACAATAGAAAGAAAATAAGGTGTCTAAGTAATAATCAAAAGAGAAAGGAATAAAAGAGAAGAAAAACAAACAAAGAAATCAGTTTTGGATAGTGGTACAAAAATGGTGGTACGATTGTAATGTGGTGGTGGTATGGTGGTGCTAAGGTGGTTGAATGGTGGTGATATGGTGGTTGTATGGTTTGTAGTAGTAAAATGGAGAAAATATAAAAGAAAATCAATGAGGAGCAACCAATAAGGGACGATACAAGGTGGTGGAAAAGGAGGAGCAAAGAGAGGAAAGATGAAACAAAATCAAAACAAATAAAAAATGATGGGAGAGAGAGATGGATGGTTACAAGGTCAAACTCATCAAACAAGGCATTCAAAAGGGGGACAAAGATGTTAGAGAGAATTAACAACAATTATTTTGGGGTTACCCCTTCCAAATTTTAAAACACGAAATTACTAGCCAAATTAAAAATAGGAGTTACATGCATAAAGGTTGGACAATTTTGCATGGGAAAAGATGACCAACTTTGTGCATTAAATTTAAAAAAAAATTGATAGCATTGAAACTTGAATTTAAGCCACTTAAGAGCTACTTAAAGTGCTTAACCACTAAAACACTTCAATTATTTTGTTAAATACTAACAACATTTATTTTTAAACAAGACACAACACAAGCTAGGATTTTGAAGTAAAATTACTCATAATAAAAAATGATATGAGGGAAATGGCTTGTACTCAAATCTTCAAGGACAACTCCACCACTACTTGACCACTAGACGAAATACTTATAACCATCTAATGTACAAAGATAACTTTTAAAAATCGGGACATGACCACTCTTGGTTCACTAACTCTAATTTCTACTAACCTGATTTTTGAGATGTGACAAAAAATTTTAAACCCTAGAGGCTGGTGCATGTATGCCTCTTCCACTAAGTCACCTTTCAAAATAGTGTCATTAGTGCATCAAGTAGCTTTATGACCTATTCATTGAAGATTGCAAGAGTGAGAAACATTCTTACAATAGTGGGATTAACCAAAAGACTAAAAAAATTTAGAGCCATCAAAGTTCTACTTTATCTTAAACAATCACTTGCAACCGGCAAAGGTCCGCTTTGATGGAAGAGGTACAATACTCCAAGTTTTAGCAGCAACTAGTGCATTAAGCTCATTGTAAACTACTTGCCTCTATTATTCAGATTTCATAAATTAATAGATAATGGTGTGTTCTTCCTAAGACCAATAAATAGAAGAAAACTCATCAAAAAGGACTTAGGGTTTAAGATACTTACTTTAGCATGTGTAATCATGTGGTAAGAAGGCTTAGGTTGGCTTGAAGGGATGGCTAATGTAATAGGTATTGGATTGGGTAATGTGGGTGGTGGCAGATTACTTAATGGTGAAGATTAGGTGTTTGAGGAAAATGGATTTATGGAAGAATATGTGGGTAGAGTTGTAATTGGAAAAAATGTGTGTTGTTGGGGAACGTGGTGTAATGTGATAAGATAGGAATAAGAGAAGAAAGTACTAGCAAATTAGCAAGTAAAGGAGTTGATTATGGGATATGAGAGGAAAAAGGAAGCTTTCCTTTTCAAACTTCACATGTCTAGAAATTAATACTCTTCCACTAGCTTCTAGGTTTTTGCTTCTATGATGTATGTATCCAGGGAAGGTTCATGGTGTTGATCGAAACTTCATCTTATGTTTATTAAACTTTCAAATAAGAGGAAAAGATAAGCATACTTTAAGAAAGGAATAATCTAGTTGTTTAACAAACAATTTCTCATAAAGAGATAACCTACCAAGAACCTTTGTAAGTAGTCAATTGATGACAATGAAGAGAGGAGAAAGGCATCAATCCAAAAATTCAATAGCATTGAGGCTTGTACAAACAATGCAGGCTACATTCAACCATATGACGATCTTTGTGCTCTACCAAACTGTTCTACTCAGATCCGTGATGGCAAGTGACGACTGATCATCATGAGTACATTTTAAACCTCTTTTTACTTAGTTTTAGATTGTATATTTATTGTGTTCCAATAACTATAAATAAAAGGATGTAATCAAAAGTTATATATTTTAGTTATTGGTAAAGAGTTATATCACTTTATTTTTTATAAAGAATTATAATTATTCAAACAATATTTTTTTGAATAGTTATGTTTAATTAAGAGATATTAAATGAAAATTTATGTATCTTTTAGATATGTGATTATTCAGAAAAGACACCTATTGAAATATGTCTTTACGAAGAGACATGAAAATTCTTATAAATACTATTGAGATTTCATTTGGAAAACATACCAAAAATTCTCAAAAGTCTTTTCTATCATTCCTCGATCTTCTTCTATTATTAGATTGTTCTATAAAGAATTACTGTAGAAATTCTTTATAAAAATTGATTTTCTTGTTATACATTACTCAATGCTTATGTACTATTTTCGTCAATGCAAAATGAAAATAGTCATCGGGCTTCATTGTATCCTCGAGTTTTATTTGCTTGAAACTCATTTGCACACTGAGTATAGATGAGAGTGAATAGAACCTTAAAGATAGTGGCTTGATACACGCCTAAGAGCCTTGTCTTATTTCTTCGTTTTTTGTTCGAGTTATTATTCGTGTTCTATTCGTGTGTTTGAGATTTTTTTTCACTGAATTTTTGTAATAACACATACAAAACCATTGAAAACATTCAAACATGGTGATAATTAAAAATACTTATATATTTCCATGAATAATTAATTTTATCATTTCAATAATTTATCAAATATAATAAAATTATTACATTATGAGCCCAAAACCTAACATAAATTGTAATTATGTTCCTTTCTCTCATCTCTTACCTCTTTTAAGTTGATTGATAGATAGTCAAGATTTTCAAGGGAAACTTCAATGTTTGGTGAGATTTTTCCCTTTTATCTTTAGTCTTTGGATTTTATGCCTTATGGTTTAATCGTGATAGAAACAAGAAATCTTTATTATAATCTTACATGCGGTGATTAGATATTTTTTTATATTGAGATTAGATGGATTTCTTAAAATTTATTTGAAGGCATTGTATTTTGAAGTTTAAATTCTTTGAATGTGATTTTTATTTGTTCATGTACTAGCTTAATGTATTAGTGAATAAGACTAAGAACAAGCCATGATTAGATTATAGGAGGAGCAATGTGTGATTTAATCACTCCAAATTTTTTGTTTTTGCTTTTACTTCTGTCATTGTTTTATTAGTTATTGTCAGTTTAGTGGTGTTTAATTTCCACCTTGGTTTATTTCATATTGGTCCATTTAATTTGGAGAAGACATATTTTTGAAGTTTTAAGAGGGACATGGACTATTAGAATTTGTATGACTTAAATTTCGTCATTTGTTGATGAAATAAATATAGTGATAAAATAAAAGGATTTGTGGAAGTCCCCGCGGTACCAACTATACCGCACAAGTTGAGTCCATATAGAATTATACTTCTACTATTTGACTTTGATTGGAATAAGGTTTTTCAACCTTAAAATAGATATAGTTGAAACTCCTCTTGTATCATTTGCTTTTCAACATTAGTAAATTTCTTCTCCTCTAACCATGATTTTTTCCCGAAAGAGTTTCCACGTAAAATTTGTTTGTTCTTATTTTTCTTTTCTTATTGTTTTGCGATCGTTCTACCGTCATTATCGACGTTTATTATAACAAGGACAATATTGAATTTAAGTTGAGGATGTAAAATAGGATTTGTTTATGCATTTCTATTAATTTTTTTAAGTTTAATCATGTTTAATTTTCATCTAGGTTTAATTGAATGAAGGTCCAACTTGTTAGAAGAGGCTACGTTTTCGAAGTTTGAAGAAGACTTTGGGGAAATTTAGTTTAATTTTCTGAGCATTTAAATGAGAGGGCTTTCTTTTCTTTTTGACTCTTGATTGGAACATTGGGTACATTGTTTAATTATAGTGTGTGGGAGGCTAGTTAAGATTTGTTTATGCATGTTTTTGCTTGAGTCCCATGTTATTCTTTATTTTTAGGGTTTTTTTTTATTTTTATGTGCTCATTTGTGTGTTTTTCATGAACATTTAGCCTAGTTAATAGTTTTAACGCTTTTACATGTTTTACTATATAAGCTTGAATGATTGACAATCATCAAAGGTGGATTATATATTGACTTGACATGGAATGTTTATGTGAGATTTAGACCATCAGGTTTTATGTTAGAATTTTGGGTACATTAACTAAAATTCTTTGATAATAATATTATTTATCTAATATGATTTGTCTTATGTAATTAATAATAAGACAAGCAAGAAATAGGAACTTGATTTTAGAATCTTCTAGCCTATTACCTTGGAGGAGAAATAAAAAGTTCCATATGTACTTTTAAGAAATTATATAAATTATCTTTGGATCATTTAAGTCTTATGAGTCTATTTAAATGTTTTTTTTTGTACTTATATTTGAGCTTTATACTATAGCATTAGTGTTTAGTCATATTTAATTTTTTTTAAGTATTTAATGCTTAAAGATTTATCATCTCGAAATTAAGTATCGAAATATGATAATTAAAAACTCATTAAAGAGGATTTTATTGAATATATGTGAGAGCATGAATAAAGCGTAATTTTATTATCTATACTTAAAAAGGTCCCAAAAAAAAATAAAAGAGAAATTTTGGAAGGAAAGGAAGTGAAAAATCAAAAGAAACCAGTATGTGTTTTATTGTTATACCATTTATCATTTGCTTCTTTTGTAGCATGCTTTATTTTTCAAAGGGTTTAAAGAGATAAAAAGGAATGAGAAAGAAATGGAGTCGAAAAATAAGTGTGAAAATTCAATTACGAGAATAAGAGAATTTGATACATTTTGCTCATATATTAATTTGTGAGTAACTAAGTAATTATGGTTACAAGTCTAAATATACATTTTTATCTTACTAAAACTCCAAACCTTACATTATATGTCGAAAAACTCATAAATGATATTTGAATGCATATTGAAGCCAGATTAATAGAGAGGTGGAATTGGTAGAGAGACGGAATTGGTAGAGAGACACGAGATCATGATTCACCTCTCTTAAATTTTAGTTATTTATTAAGATAATATTTTAAATTGTTAGTTATTTATAAATATTTTTCATAAAAATATTCATTTATTCAAATCTTAATTATAATCAAAGAGTTATAATAGAGAACTAAAATTATAAATATGAAGTTAAGATTTTTACCATTGTATTTAAAATCGGATTGGTCAGTCAGACCGTTCGGAGTTCGGACTAAGAACCAACTAGGGCACCAATATGAAATAATCAAGTTGTTTTAACTAACTTGCGAACAGTCGGATCAATTAAATCAATTTTCTCTATTTTTTTAAATATAATTTTTAATAGTTCATTTAATTGAACCAAATAAATTGGTCAAACTAATCAAATCAAGAATCAATTATCAAATTGATTCGACCACCAATTCAATTTCGAAGACCTTAAATTTTACTTTAAAATTTAAGTCATTTTGGTAATTGATATTTATTTTAATCATATTTACCGTGTTGTATGTAAATGAATTGGGGGAAAAGTACTTTTCCATCTGGAGTTCCTAAACAGATTTATTTTTTTATTTTTTTTAAATAAGAACTCAGTTGTATAAACTGGCATTTAGCAGATTGTCTTCAAAAACCGCATATACTGGTGTTTACTCGCTCCAATGTTAAAACAGGCGATGCGAACCCGCGCGATAACTGAAGGTTGGTGCGGCAGTATCGCTCTACTATTCCTCCCTTTTACCTCTCACCTATAAATACTCGAATCTAGAAGACATCACTCAACAGCCGCGCGACCCCAAAGAAAAAAAATTGGTCGTACAGCACCGACCGACCTGGTTCTCTTTTTTGGGCGACGAAAACCTACCACAAAAAACAGCAATCCACGCTTCTTACCACCGGGCACTCGCGCCATTGAAACAAGTATTCCCCAGACAAGGGCAGACGTCATCCAGGGATTTGACATTTTTTTAGAGTATAATAATAATGGGATGTAATGTGAAAATGAAAATATATCAGTGAATCACGCGACTGGTGACCGCGCGACAGACCATGGGGGAGAGTCGATTGAAAACCTCACTTTTAGGATCGTTTATGATTAAGCATTCTCTATATGTATATCGCTATGGTTTGGAAATAAACAAAAGCCATCCCTCATTCGCGCTACTACAACACAACCTGTTTTTGGCCATTTTGCTTCTATAAAAATAGAGGGGCTTAAAGAAGAAGCTTGCAGCAAGTTCATTAGTACTTCTCTGAAATTCTTACTTTCCTTCATTTCTCAAATTCTCTCTTAACTTCCCTATTACTTTGCAGTGTAGTCTAGGGTAGCTCTTTAGCAATGGTTATATTAGAGCTACCAATGATTATATTAGAGAAGAGTCTCAGCAAGACGGATATCAGCAGGCGATTGGCAGTTCCAATGGAATACTTCAATATGGAACAATTCCCAAAGCCAGGGGCAAGCTTAGAGGGCAACCCTCGGGAGGATTTTGTTGTCAAAGATGAGAAAGGACGTGTTTGGAATCTTAGCTGCTCTATACGTAAACAGCCAAACCATCCAAAGCCTGTTCTCATCAATGAATGGATTCATTTTGTTCAGAGTAAGAAGCTTCGCGAGGGTGACAGGGTGATCATCTATGGAGAGCAAGATGAAATAGGTTTGATGCAGCTTAGGATTAAAGCAGAGAAATGTACCGGTTCCTATGAAGCTCCTTGCTTTCCTTTTATGAACCAAAACCCTGACAGATATAAGGGTTTATCCAGCCACAGCAGTTCCAGTGAATCAACAGCTACCTTCCAGCCGTCTGAGACTGAGGATCATTCGGCAGAGGTCTTAAGCCATGAACTAGGCCAAACCACTGCAACTACAACCCCTGGCATCTACAAGGAGCGCATACCAACCACCAACAGCACTTCCCAAGATATAGCAAGATACAAGATGAAGAGGCCTAGACTGAGTTCGAGTTTAGAATTGACTCTGAAACCAACCACAACTGAGTATCATTTGGCAGATGTCCTGAAACATGAACTAGGTCGAACCACTGCAGCTAGAACCCCCAGCATCACCAAGGAGCACATACCAACCAACCGCAGCACTTCCCAAGATATAGCAAGATACAAGAAGAAAGGGCCTAGATTGAGTACAAGTTTAGAATTGACTCTAAAACCAACTACAGCTGAGTATCTTTTGGCAGATGTCCTGAACCATGAACTAAATCAAATCACTGCAACTACAACCCCCAGCATCAACAAGGAGCATATACCAACCAACCACAGCACTTCCCAAGATATAGCAAGACACAAGACAAAAGGGCCTAGACTAAATCCGAGTTTAGAATTGACTCTGAAACCAGCTACAACTGAGGGTATGACAGCAGCAACTAGCTCCAGCATTGACAAGAACCTAGCACCAACCTTCCACAGCCATTCTCAAGATATAGGGACCTACAACACTGAAACGCCCAATCTGAGCTTGAATTTGGGATTGACTCTGAAACCAACTTATATGCAAGATACAACCCACAAATAGACTTCCAAGGGTGATCTGTATAGGCTTCAAGCCAAGGTTTGGCACTGCCACACTAAAGAGGAGGAGAAGAACAAAGGTTTAACCAGGAGAGATGAATGACTACTCATGCTAAGTTCCCTTTTGTTCTTTTCTCCTACGATGTAAATTATAACTACTATTCTACGGAGCTGTAAAATACTTCTAGAATGTAAATTACTACTTGTGCTTGCATTCTCCTTGAATGCAAAATACTACTTGTGCTAAAGTTATTAGCAAGGCTTACCACTTACCTTGTATTGAGATAAAGTTTAGAGAGCTTCTAATGAAGCAGTTCCCTTTTTTCTTTTTCTTTTTCTTTTCAATCTTTTTTTTTGGGGGGGGGGGGAAACGGGGTAAACTTACTAGGTTTAAGTGATGATGAACATTAGCGACAACTAGTTATCAAAATGAGACACAAACTGGAGTGATTTCGAGGTTTTCACTCAGTCATTTAGAAGAAAGATGAGATTGAAAAAAAATGTTACCCACATGATTTTCAAGGTGAAAGAAAGACTAGCAGCACTTTATGGCTATGAATGAATAAGTATACTTGAGATACAAATATTACAACAGTTGTGTAGTTCTATAAGAAATTGTAACTTTAGAAAATAATATGTTTTAACCAAAAGAAAAGGAGATGAAGTGCCCATTAATGACAAAATGAATGATAAAAAATAAGCTGACGTGAAGACAGAGACCAAGGCCTACAAATGCTCATTTAAAAAGATGAAACCTATTGAAGTTGTCCGAATTAAACAAGGGAGCAAACAGATACAGATAAAACTAAAAATGCAAGGATAGCTTTGTGAAAATAGCAGAGCATCATAAGACTTTAAGTGCAAAATCAGTTGATAACAAAGAGAATATTAAAATCCAACCAAAATGAGAAAATCTTTCAAGAAGTTAGATACCATTAACAACATCAGAAGTTAAAGCTAGATGACATGTAGAATGAAGCATCCATATGAATCAGATTCGTAATTACAAACAAAAAAGAAAGCAATTGTACATAATTTATCCACATAATCCTCCGTGAACTATAAGACCAGCAGTTTCACCCCAAAGGAATAGAAACAAAGATAGAAATAGAATTGTAGACACAACATCAATTGAACAGCAGAATAAAAAAGTACAACATAACAATAACTGAAGGAAAATGTAACCAATAATCAAAAGCACCATTAAAAGAACTTGTTATACTGGCTAGTGAGAGAATCCCTGAGATTAGAATAAAGGCCAAACAGTGAGTACTGCCGAAGGTTCTCAACTTCATACCATGAATTCAGGGCAGAAAGGTGCTTATCTGTCCCAGAAAATGCTAGCTGTATCCCAATACTGCAATCAACAGACCCTCCATGGTTTTTGCAGTTGTTTGTATTAATTGCACAATCTTGTTTGTTTAGGCACACAAAATTTGATCTTCCCGAACATTGAGCACAACCATCCCTTTTCCAAAACAAGTTTTGCAGCCTGCCTTTCTTAAACTCAAGCACCTGCATAAACAAAACCATCATTAGTTTCTATAGACTTTTACTGAGGTAAAAAAGCTAATACCATTAAAAGAAATCCATTCTTCTTATCCCCTTACCAGAGTGAAGCTTGTTACAGTGTAGGTACCGTTTGCAACAAACGCAGGCAGAGACCTTGCAGCATATTTTCGACCAGCAAACGCAACCATATACCCACCAACTACGTCCTGAAAATATCAAAGCTGCCAGACATTATATATCATATTCATGTGACAGAATTACAAGTCTGTGAATTGACAAGGTAAAGGAAGTGCTCCAAATAGATTATTTGGCTTGTTAAGAACAAATTTGACAATTTGGGCACATTTTGGCTGACACTTTTACTGCTTGCTATTCTGGTAGCAAATATGATTTCTTTTCAATAGCAAAATGTGCAATCAGAACGGTATTGCTTTCATTGTTTTCTCAATTCTAGTCAACTAAGATTTAACTATTATCTCATTTTGCTTTTTTGCAACAAGCAAACACAAAATTGGACCATAAAGATCAAAGTAAACTTAAAAATTACATTAATTCTAATCCAAGGATCCTCAGATCCAATCATTCCAGAAATTCTAGTAATTGAATATTTCAAATAAATTATTAAACAAAGATAGAATAAGAGTGGATGGCTGACCGGAGTAAAAGAGGAGGTGTTAATGGTGAGGAGAGAGATCTCATCAACTTTAGGTCTAAACAGAGCGAGGCGAGAGTTGGCGTTCGACAGAGAGAGTCGGCGATCGCAAGGGGACAACTGAAGTGAGCTGTTGAAGAAGAATGATTGTCTCGATGCGAACGCGATTCCAAAAGTGAACCCATCCGAAATCTGGACTTTCGTGTCCGAACACGGTAAGTACGCGTGGTTCGTGTCGTCGCTTGACTCCACCAATAGTGATGGCGTCGCCGCCGTCATCAGAAAAAGAAGAAAATAAACCGCCGATTTCGCCATAATTTTTAGTAATTTGGTTTTTGGTGGATCTGATCTGATGAGTCGTTGAAGTAAAAGCTCTTTTTTCCAAAGAACCAACTTGAATGTTAGTTTGGATTTGGCCCGTTTGTTTAGATTAGTTTTGGGCTACGCATATCAAGCTTATGAGTATTATTGTATTTGGTCAAAATATGCTGTTAGTCACTCTACTTTGACAAAATTTTAAATTTAATATTTTTACTTTAAAAAATAAAAAATTAAGTCCTTTTAGTTTTTTAATTTAAATATATCAGTCCTATCATTAACATTTTTACTATTTTCCGTTAAGGTCTGTTACCTTATCATGTTGATTAGGCTATCCTTATAAATGTTGCATATACTCGACGGAAAATAAACATATTAAGATAACAAATTTTAATAGAAATTCCTAATTAAAGTTTTTAAATTGAAAAAGTAGTGGGATTGAATTTTTAAATAAATCTCAATTTTTTAAATAAAAGACTAAATTTTAACCTTTTATTTACTATATCTATATTAATAATATAATAATGCATGAAAAAAATAGTAATAGTAGGTAAAAATATAGATTTTTTAAAAGCAGGTAAAGTTATAGCTGGGTTAAAAAGAACGTGAGGAGTTTCTCTAAAGAGAGTTGTTTTTTATTTTAAAATTATACATGACAAAAAGTTTTTTTTATTATTTTAAGATATGAATTTTCAAGTTTTATTAATTAATTTGATGTTCGATTAATTCGGAATACCATATTTAATCAAGAGTTTTAAGTTATAAATTTTACTATAATGAGTTAAACAAATATAGGAGGTTATTTTTTTGGTTATTTTTGTTTAAGTTTACGTTTTGGTTTCTAACCTTATTTTATTTTGTAACAATTTAACCATCTTTTAAGAATGGGATGAAATCGAACATGGCAAGATGGCAACCATAAATGGCCATGACACCCGGTGAATATAGCTGCTAATTTCGCACGAAAGCAGGCTCATAATCTCCTAGAACGACGGGTTCTTGATAAAGACTGTATAATTTCAAATCTTATAGAATCAAAGACTTTGACCAAACATACAAATAGCGATGGCATGCGCCCCATCATTGTCAATACTTTTCTGTGTAAGGGTTACATGATTTACCATTTAAGTCAACCCAAAGTTGCTCAAATGTTGGCTAAAAGGAACAAGTCAAAAGCTTACTTTCGTCATGCCACATGAAAACTTAAACAAAAAAGAATCCTTTTGCTAAACAATTTGGAATAAGTATTCAACTTGGTCTCAAAGGAATCAGAAAGATGAACTTTTAGAAGCAAGTTTCTTGAAAAGTACCTCTATACCTTTGTGCAGGATACAGAAAAAAAGAAAAGAATATCTTGACACCAATTCATATGAGAAAGGTTAATGTTATATTTCCATTTTCCAGAAAACTTGAGACAAACACAAGTCCTTTTCGCCAAACTGATCGAAACAAGGAAAAAAAAAAAACTCAAATGGGTTCCTCTTTGTTAAACCCAGTTCACAAAACAAAAAGAAAAATGAAAAAGAACCAAGTTAGAGTAATCACTTCCCTAGAATTTACAGTAACTTCCTATGCAGTGACTTCAGTTAACTGAACTTCATCCGAGTGTGGCGCAGAAGATGTCTTGGGTAGTGGTTGTAACAACTCGGTATAGTGGAATTCAATCTGTAGTCGGTGATGTAGTGGTGTTGATGCCATTAAACCCTTCTTGATATCTGCTTGCAACTCCCTAATAGGTATAGCAGCCAAAAAGCTCTTTATGTATTCCTTGCAGGATTCCTTGCCTCGACAAACAACCTCCTCGTTGCCCTCAGTCTTGATCAGTTCCTCAGGTTTGGTAACTACAGCTCCTGCAATGGAACCATCCTGAACCTGTGCATTTTTTGGTTCAACAGCTGCCGTTGGTACCAGCTGATTGCCATTTGATTTATCATCTGACGGTTGAGCAACATTCGGTTGTAGCTTGTGGATTATTGTATCACGGTCAAATTTCAAGATGTAAGCCTGATTGCATCCCTCATAAAGCCTCTCTCCTAATGTGTCGATGATATAATAAGCTTCTGGTTCAACCTTCAGGATAAAAAAATGGTCATTCCAGCTAACAATGAAAACCTGAGGTTCAGCACTGTTCAGACATTCTGCACGACTAATCTCGTCCCAGATGTTATCGAATGACATTGCACAATGCAAAAAGTCAAATTGTCCCTCATCCATCCCCTCAGGATGGAAAAACCCGATAAAGGACTTCCTTGGCACTACGGAAAGAGGACGTATTTTAGCTTGTAGAACTGTCTCGAGATCGAAGTGTTTGTCAGGGAACCGTTCCCTATAGATTTCGTTTTCACAGAGGTACCTCCATTCCAATGAGCCTTCTCTTATCAAACTATCAAATTGAGACTTAATGGGCATCAAATCACAGTTTTTCTGAAACCAATCAGCGATAACAGCAACAAGGGCTGTACATGCACTTTCACCAGCGGCTCGCTCACTCCTTTGATCGATAGAAGCAAAGAAGACATGGGATTGAAGCTTCAAGAGTCCATCACGGCTTACCACTTCTTTCTGTTCCCAACTGCCAACCGCAAAATTGTCCTCCCCAAATTCAGAAACTGATGTACGGTTTACAGATGAATCTTCATCAGTTTTGTGCCACTGCCAAGACAAATGGCAGCTAAATTCAGAACTTAAAATACTCAACGAAATTCAGGATTAATAAGTTAAATGATGATCAGACAGTTTACATGTGAATTGAACTAAAATATCAATGAATTATTCTTACCCCAAGCGATTCATCAGAACTAAGCTGACGGCGGTCAAAATCAATGTCATCTCCACCTTCTTCTCCATAGGCTTTCTTTAACAGTGGTTCCCCTTTCACTTTAGGAGACCTGAAACTCAGCTTCCTTTTTCTCCAAGGCAAAATACTGCGCTTCGAAGTCTGCAGAAGCGATGGCTCTGACATCAATGCAGCAGAATCCTCAAAGTTTGAGCAGCCGACATCTGATTTCCGATTGCTGTAGTACACCCAATCCTCACTGATCCCCACGCTGGAGTAAAATGATCCCCCAGCATAATTCGAATGTGCCAGAGTACCATAACTAAATGACTTCCTAATGGTGGAGTCATCCTTTACCTCGTCCGATTCTACTTCCTCAAAATCATCTAGTGAATCGGTGTCCAGTGGATACTCACCATCATCACTACGAGCAGAACACCTTCCTTCACTACCTTCATCCTCTCGACAAGCTTTTTTTGCTCTCCTAGTAGAAACGTACTCAGTAAAGATTTTCACTTTTCTAAGACCAGCTTTAATCGCAGAAAGCTCATCCTTTTCCATTGTGACACTTTCTCCAGACTGAAGAGGTGATGCAATAGGCACTACAGCTCTCTGTTCCGGCTCACTGGTTTCTTGAGTAGTTCTTAGTTCCAACAGGCTAAGTGATATCTACAGGATGAATAACAACTTAATAATTATAACATGAAAAAAAAACATACATCTCCGAATGAAGAAAAAAAAAAGAAACTTTCGCAAGAGGCACATACGTAGAGTTGGGGACTTGGCTCAGCGGCACCAGTGGAAAGTGTGAGCGGTATTTTTATCTCAAACTCTTTATCTTCAGCCACAGATGCATATTCAGCAAGATTCAACGATGCCGTCCCAACAACAGTAGCCTTGTTCTTTGGTCCCTGGTTCAGCCCCTGTATCGAGAAAGATAACCTCTTGAAACGGACAACAGTACGATGATAAAAGAAAAACATAACCTTCCATAATTTAGACCAATCAAAAAGATCAGACAGAAGAATTAGTAAGTCAAACAAGAAAACCAATGATGGAAACAGCTGTTTCTGATGTTTCCTATGGAATAAAATTAGCAATGTTTCAGAACATGTCCAACTGTCCTATAGTCAACAGTCATAAGGAAACAAAACAATCAGATGAATAGCAAAACTGGTTCGAAACTAAATTCTATTCTATGGATTTGTATAAAAACATGGATCAGATAAAAAAAAATCTTCATTTCAATTTCAGACCAATTGAACAACCAAAATAACATACCAAACAAAATCAAAGAGTAATAAATTGAATACCCAAAAGGCCAAAAACACTTAACTCTTCAAAGAAACATGTTCTTGTGAGACTTACATTCAAGACAGAGAAAGCGATCTCCCAAGGATGAAAGACATTGTCTTTATAAGCCGATAAGCTACAAAGGGTTTGAAACTCTTCATCCCATATAATGACGCCGTTCTGGCCAACGCCGCCGTCGACTTCTTTAGTGAAATTCCTCTTAACCGTTCGCCTTAAAGAACCAAGCGAAGCCTTTGGACCTTTCCATCGAATCTCCACCGTTAATTTCTCCGGCTTCTCCTCACCTTCCCTTTTCAGATCCCACCCTTCTAATCTCCTTACAATTAACTTCACCTCGTACTTTTTCGAAACCAGAGGCGGCCATGGTCGCCACCTCATCATCTTCACCACCATTTCCCAAACCCAAAATCCAACAACAACAAAGAAACAACCTTAAATTCGTGGAATTGTAAATTTTCTCGAAATCCCAGAAATTATATATGTTATCTTTCTGGGTTTTTGAAATGTAAACCCCAAACTACCCAAAAAAAACAATCTTGAGGTTCTTGAATCAAAATAGAGAAGGAAAAGAAAGAAAGGTAGTTAAAAGAGAGATTAAAAAATGGCGATTTTAATAGTTAAAAGGGAAAATGATTTGATTTTGAAAGGAAAAGGGATTACTCTCTTGGGGACAGAGTACAGAGACAGAAGGGAAGGGGGTCCCTATTTATAATAATAAAAATGAAGGGAGAGAGTGGACATTGATGAAGGAAGAAGGTTGAATGAACTTAGGCTCAGGGTCCGGGGTTAATAGGGTAACTAGGGTTAAAAGTGGGGGAGGCCAACAAAGACAAAAGGGTTAAACTTTAAGTAAGCAGAGAGAGAGAGAGTGAGAGACAATGATTCTGGTATCGACGGGGGCACGATGTAACCGCGTAATAACGATATTTTTTTTTTCTACAAAAAGAAAAAATTAGAAACGCATACTATTGGTAACATTCACAGTCAACCTTTGAATCCACTCACAAACGCACACTTTGATCCCTCTTACTTATTAGAGTCAATCCGTCCGACAAAATTGATTTATTGTTTAGAAGCGGCTCAAGGTACATTTACTTTGAATTTTGATAAAATTGTAAATACTTCATTCATGTGTATTTTCACCCAGATAATTATCATAAATCTTTAAGATTAAAATATAGAGAATTTAAATACTTTAGGACTTTTTTATTGTAGATGTAAATTAATCTCAGCCATTAATATAATTTGATTTATATTTTTAAATTTAAGAAAGTTTAACTATAAATAAAAATTTAAGATTATGATCTTTCAAAAGTTAAACTGAGTGTGTGATTTGTCAAACTAAAGTTCTAAAATCGTAACATTAACCCTTACTGTTTTATCAGTATTCAACAAAAAACAACCTAGCGAAGGAGAACAACCTAGCGGAGGAGGCTTCCAAGCGATTCAATGAGGACCCTGATGGATACGTGAAACTAGGGATAGCCACGCTCGTTCAATATCTCAAATGAAATTTCATGCATATGCTAGCACTTCTTGTGGTGAACTCAATATTCCTTGAAAATTTTGCTTGTTCTGACACTTCCATAAACCCCATAAGATAAATGTAATCATATCCCATGGAAGCATTTGAAACTCAACAACTCCCTAGACCAACAATTACGTTCTAACCACTGCCAGAAAGGAATAAAAAAGAAATCTGATTGCATATTATTAATCCGCAAGGATATCTATACCTCTCTCGTAAAAGGACATATGCCTAAAATATGATCCATAAATTTCAAATCAAATCAGATTCCGCACAAAGAGCATTATAAGTAATATGCTTACGATATCGAAACTGATTAGAGTTGAAACAAAACAATTCTTGAGTCAGAAGATATATTTTATAAAGTAATTTTATTTTTGAGACTAATGAGATTTTTTTTCAAAAAAATTTATTTAATTACTTCATCAAAATTCTATTACTCGATGTAACAAGGTGCTTGAAGAAGCACATGACCTGGAAATGCAAGATATAACATATTATAAGTATTATTAAAGAATAAGAAAAAAAAATGTAAGAGTTTGAACATCCTTTAACATATCATGATAAAACACATGTATATGACCTACTCATTAATTTTGATAATCATATTCAAAAATAAAGATCATAAGTGTACTACCGGTAAAAGAAATATTAAAAAAATTCACAAGCAAATTTAAGAATTTTTAAAATAACTTTATTTATTATTATTTTTATTTCACTTGAATAACATAATAATCCACATATATATAATAGAAAATATTTGGTATAATGAATGTAAGATATAATAAATAAAAATTAAAAATAAATACATATATAATTTTTTTTAATGATATTGACAATATCCAGATATTAACCTATATATATAATTCAATGTCTATCAATAATCAAAAAATAGGTCATAAAATTAGGAGTGGCCCAAGATTTTGAAAGTAATATGTAATCAATAAAAGCATTCAAAATTGTGGGGGGAGTAGTGGCTAGATATGTACCCACTCTTGAAATTACATAATAGTAAAAATAACAGTAAAGGGGAA
The DNA here is from genome assembly GCF_007990345.1 of Gossypium hirsutum. Lineage (NCBI taxonomy): Eukaryota > Viridiplantae > Streptophyta > Magnoliopsida > Malvales > Malvaceae > Gossypium > Gossypium hirsutum. Next base: position 115,360,717 of record NC_053424.1, on the reverse strand, counting down.
GTAGGGTCGAATCCTCAGGGATCGGATTGTACGAATTCTCGTTTCTTGAAATCCTGGACAATTTCTTGGCCAAGAAAACCTGCGTTCCTGAAAAATAAAAAAAATAAAATTAAAAATCTAGAAAAATAAAAATAGAATTTAAAGTGAATTGAAATTGCGAAATTAAATAAATTGCAGAAATTAAAATGAGGAAAAATAAATAGAGTTAGGAAAAAGAAAGTTTCTTATGTGGCGAGATTCCAGCCTCCGGTTGTCTCGTTCTGCCTTGGGTTCAATCATTGGCTTTTAAGTAAGCCTTCTCGAGCAAGATAAGTCAGTTATAGTGGAAGAGGACGCTTATGACCACCAGCTCCTAAGATTTAGACTTAAGATTTGGCAGAACCTGACTCTAACCAATGATCGCTTTTGTTGGGACTATCTTCTGCTAGATCACCACTTCCCAACGGCGAATACCACACCGTTTTGTCTCTTGGATTCGCCAACCTCTAACGCAGAAAGCCAATGAACCGACTATGTAATCTTCCCAAAACGTACAAAGCGGCCGTTCCTTGCACAAGTTGAAAAGATCACCTATTAAGGGACATGGACGAAAGCGTCAGCCCCGTAGTGCGGAGAAACAATAAATACCCTGTTGAGAAGGCTAAGCGCAGATTCTAAGCCTCATGAACCTTTTTGGGAGATTTTGACAACCTTCGGCTAGATTAGTTTAGTGGCTCATGATTTTTGGGGAAGAAATAAATAAAATAGATATGAGATTTTTATTGAAGAAAATATGGAGAGAACAAAAAGACAGAGTTTTTGGGAGAGGGAATGTTTACAGGAAAACGAGATGTCTAATATATGCCACTCCATCCCCTATTTATAGTACTAGAAAACCTATTTTATTCCTAATGAAATTCTAAAAGATAAATACTAATAAATAAAGATAATTAAAGATAAATAAAGATAAATGAAAATAAATCCTAAAATTAA